>NC_053155.1:111034722-111334722 GCF_016835505.1 Polypterus senegalus | reverse complement strand
TGTTATATGCACAGAAACCAGAAGAACCAGAATGTAATATAATAGACTTTCATTTTAAAAAGTCAATTGAATCAAACAGAGTAAATGTATACATTGATTGACTCTGTATGTAAATTCAATAGTTTATAAAATTAACTTCAATTATTTGCTTCTCTGATCATTCTGATCATGCTGTAACAGACTGCTCTTGAAAAATGCTCCCTCTAAGGCATTTTGCCGAGGAGTAATTAAAAGATACGATGAATGTCTTTTCTCCTGCCTGATTACTAATTTATCCTGTAAGATGATGTTTCTTTCTTTGATAAGATGTTAAATTTCTACCACAGGCAACATCTCACCCTTAATATCAGCAAAACCAAAGAGAGTGACATTGATTTCACTAAAGCAGACATCAAACTATACTTCTATCTAAATTGGATTGGATTGCTTTTAAAGGGTGAGACGCTTTAAATTTCTTGGAGTGACAATCTCAGATGAACTGAAGTGGGCACAACATATTTTGTTTTTTGTCCAAAAGGCTTAACCGTATTTCTCCATCTGTTCTCACAAACATTTACTGATGCATAGTGGAATCCATCCTCACTGGCTGCATCACATTGTGGTATGGCACCTGCTCAGAATCTGTAGAGAGAGGGTGGTGAAGGTAGCACAGAATATTACTAGCACACAGCTGCCTTTTGTTCAGGATACCTTAGAAAATAAGACAGGGTAATTGATTGAATTCTGTCAACTTGTTATGGTGTATGAAATCTGTACATTTTGGTTTCCATTATATTTTGTTCGAGACAAGACAACAGATGAACTAAGACAAATTAAAGCAGGTTTTCTTCCCTTACACCTTACTTTTATAACAGTTGTTCATAACGTAGTGCTAATTTGGTTTACAGCCTGGAAAAGGAAGCCTGAGTTGATACCTCAGGCTATTGATTACTTCATGGATGGACATCTGGGACAACAATTGGGTTTACGGCCTGGGAAAGGAAAACTGAGGCAATATGAAAGAACTTTATTACCTGGGAAATTAATTCATCAACCATTTTGACAGCCAGCCAATCAGGTGCATGTGTTGTGAAACCAAGGCATGACATTTCATAATAAATATGCCTTAGTTTGATACAGAAGAAAAAGAAAAGAAGAAGAAGGAGAAGAAGAGGAACGAACGAAGACGGTACTGTTCGTCAGAAAGGCATCATGAATATTGATTGCTAAATCAAATGTTTCCCTGGGACATTCATCCTTGTCATCTCTACCTTTTTGCGTAAGCTTTTTCTAAAGACTATATATATTCAGACTTTCCTATCAGTACCTATTTTCTAGTATTCTTTGTTCCAGTGGTATTATTATTATTCATGTAATAAATACCATGCTGCTTTTAACTTTCTATGCTTTGTCTTAATGTCTGGAGTGATTGAAGTAATAAGTTAGATTTCTTTGAGCACCTGGTGACAACCGATTTTTGCCATTATTTCTGTGCTGCGAGGTTTATAAGGCCGAGAGTGAGGCGCCACTCAATAGTTAGGGACAGTACTAGGGAATCCATTCCCGGGTGCCCGGGATTCCCGGATATTTTTCATTCCCGCATTCCTGGGAATGAAACTGCTGTAATTCCCGGGAAAATGGGAACAGTCAAGCTCGCATATATAGCGTGTAAAAGTGTAAAAATCGATCAAGAAATAACAGTTATATCTGAAAATAATTAAGGTGGCGCCAGAGCTACAGCTTGCTCTTCATCAGACAACAGCTTTGAACAGCAACTTGAAATTGCAATGCGTCAGCCTTATCTGTGCCAAGAAACTTTCCATCACAGAAGGATGACAAGAAACTGGATGCATCAATAAAAGCTGAAATGGCGGTGTTTCAGAGCAATGGCAAGCGTTGTTTAGAACAAGTGTATCAGTATCTGATGATTGTGCCGCCTACTTCAGTGGAGGCAAAGCGTGCTTTCTCAGCGGCTAGCGTACTTCTGCACGAATGTGCGCTCTTGCCTGGATGACCGCACGCTGGACACGCTGGTTAATAATAATAATAATAAATTATATTTATATAGCGCAGTGGTTCTCAACTTGTGGGGTGGGCCCCCCTAGGGGGGCGCAAAGTAACAAAAAGCGGGGCACGAAGATGTGAAAAAAAGAAAACAAGAATCAAAAATATGAAAAATACATCTATTGAAACCAAAACAAATTAACTTAAACTACATTCTGATACTAGAAAAATAAATATAGAGTTAGATAAATGTCGATAAAAGTTAAGTAGGTATAATAAAATATGCATCTATAATATATCATTAATTAAAAAAGAACAAATTGGTATTAGTGGGCTCCTTTCAAAAGAAATGTTAGGGGGGCGCGATTAGAGCTGTTATGAAAACTCGGGTCACAAATACTTAAAAGTTGAGAAACGCTGATATACTGTAGCGCTTTTCTCAGTACTTAAAGTACTATCCACACTGGGAGGAACTGGGAAGCGAACCCACAATCTTCCACAGTCTCCTTACTGCAAGGAAGCAGCACTACCACTGCACCACCTGTAAGGACGTTTTTCTTTCTATGCTCTTATTACCACAACTAAAGATACATGTACTTATATGACAGCATGAACTGCTTGTAGATAAGGTTAGTCTTTTATTTGTGTCAACATATTGCAGTAGTTTTATTAAAAATAAGTGTTGGTCGTTGTAAAACCGTTCACATGTGAGATGCCTGTGCACTGTGTCATCCCCAGGAGCCCGGGATTCCTGGGAATGAAATGCGGGATTCCCAGCACAAAAAGAAGGTATTCTTGACTGATAAATGGCCTATAGTCAAGAGTGCTGAGTCTTTGTATGTTTAAATGTATTCTTGTAGACCAAAAGTAATATTTAGGTCTGAGATATCACTAAAACATTGTATGTTGTTTGTGCCAATAATAAGTAAGTATCTTGAAGTGCTGAGTGACAGGCTGTGTTATTTGTAACACACTTGCGTGGTTTAAAGTGCTAGAGGTTAATCAGTGTGTGTGTGTCATTCATGGGGCACTGTTGTTGTTAGGGTCTGTGTGTATGTCTATAGATGTATGTGTGTGTTCATCTTAAAGTGCAACAGTAGACTAACCCGATAACGAACTTGACAAGAACACTTACCCTTGAGGAAACAGATAAAGGGCAAGTAGAGGGAAATACAACGATAATAACCAACTATTCTGAGAAGACATTCAAATTTCATTGTACTATACAAACATGATTGTAAACTTGACTACACGCATTTTTCAGTGGGACATTCTTGGCATTAAATTGCTACCTGTGCTCCAAAGATAAAATACTTAGCAAAGGAAGACACCTGGGGCCTCATTTATAAAACTTGAATACACACAAAAGTAAGAGTCAAAGAGTCTTGAAATGTGCGTATGCAACTTTTCACAAAAACACTGGGCATTATAATGGAAAATTTAATGGGGAAACGTGTTATGAAAGAAGCAGGCAAAGAGCATTAGAAAGGTTTAGGGATGGGCACCCCATATACTGAAAATAACAAAGGCAAATGAAACATCTGTATAAATTGGAGTCCAAAACAGAAACTGACTAACAGAGATTGACTAGATTCCTAAATATCCCTGAAACAGAAAGGAGATGGATATTGGGAACTGGAAGAGGAAATGAGCGGAAGTGACGTCATCAGTAGGAGGGGTTGGTGGTGATGTAATTGGGAGGTACATTCTTCAGTGTGTCTACATAGGGACAAAATGAGAAAGGACCAGATGACAGTGCCATTCCCTGATTTGACTTAGTAATAATACTTTTTGAGCCTATCAACCGCATCCCATTTGCACATGTGTGACAGAGTATCCCAGCCAAACTTCACCTCCATTATGCCTGCTGTGCAGGAAGCCATTAAACAACTATCCAGTTTTTGTTGTTGTGTGGGTGCAAATACATAAAACATAACATGTTTTTGCCAACATGAAAAATCAATTTGCGGCATCTAATGTAATCAGAGTTTACTGCACTTATATTTCATGTCACACATATGCGCATTGGGGACAGTTTATAGGCTCTAATAGTATAATTCATCAGCCAATCCAGGGGCTGGCGCTCTCACCTAATCCTCCTCTTGTTTCTGTGTTCATCTGAAGGCCTTGTCTCTCAATGACATCACCACTGGTCCACCCACTGTTGACATCACTTCCGACAAACCCTGATTACATTATTTCCGGTACCCAGAATCCACCTTCTTGCCACATCAATTCCTGTTCCGGCTGCTCTGATTTCACCTCTTCCTTCCTTTCATATATTTATATATATATACAGTATAGAGCAGACTCAACCTGTTAGTCAGTTCATTTGTGAACTTCACTTATGTACAGACATATTTCTTTTCTTTGTCTGCTTTTTCAGTATATGAGGTGGACATCCCCAGAGATTTCATCCTCAGAGACATTCAGGGAAATTGCTAAATTGCTTAAAATCAAATACTTAAAGACCGTGGTATATCATCTTTAAAATGACAGTCTCGTAGAGAGGTTTAATCAAACAAATGTTATGTAGGGTGGTCAGCGAGAATGGGTGAAACTGGGACCAGCTCCTCCCCCTTGTACTTTTTGCCTTTTAGGGAATACCTCAAGCCTCCTCTGGCATCTCTCCTTTTGAGTTACTATATGGGCAATAACCCTGAGGAATAGAGAATATTCTTAAAGAAGAATGGGAGGAAGAGATCCTTCCTTCCACTAACATTGTGGAGAATATCACACAATTACGTGATAGATTCTCAAAAATTAGTCCAATATTAAAAGAGATGAGAAAAGGCTCAAGCTGCACTGGTCCGATGTTCTGCCCTGTAGACCATGCCATGGTACTCGTTCCCACTTTGCACTCTTAATTAATGGCCCATTGACAGGACCCATATGAAGGTAAGGAGCAAAATAGGGTTCATTGACTATTTGGTGAAACAATCAAATCGTCGACTGAGCAAACAGATTTATCACGTCAACCTGCTGAAGCCATGGAGGCACAGGGAGCCCGATCCTTACTCTAGCCAACCCCGTTCTCTTTTTGCCTATAAAAAATGACCTTAACTTTGGCCCTAATTTGACGCTCTAACAAAAACAAAAGCTTGAAGCAGTAATCCTGTCTGTCCCTGAGGTGGTAAGAGAGAAACCTGGTCAGACCTCAATGACTGAACATGATATCATAACGGACCCCAGGGTAATTGTCCTGGAGGCAAAACATGATGAAGTGAGGCTTGAGATCAAATGCATGCTGGAATTTGGTATAACTGAGGAAAGTCATAGTCCCTGGTCCAGCCCAATCGTGTTGGCCCTTAAGCCCAATAGAAGTTGGAAATTCTGCAATGACTTCTGCCGCCTTAATCAAGTCTCCCAATTTGACAATTATCCGATGCTGCAAGAGGATGACCTCCTCGAGTGACTCAGAAAGGCAAAGTACTTGACCGCTCTTGACATGACAAAGGGGTACTAGCAGGTTCCTTTAACTGACTCAATGAAGGCTAAGACAGGTTTAGCACCCCTAGTGGACACTGTCAATATTGGATTCTTCCATTTGGATTGCGCTGGGCACCTGCCACCTTCCAACATCTGGTGGATAAAGTGCTATGGTCACACAGTTCTTATAGTGCCACCTACTTGAATGATGTGGTTATCTGTTTGGACACATGGAAGAAACACCTAGAACAGGTTCAGGCTGTGCTCCAGACACTTGAAAATGCCGGACTTCATATCAATCCTAAGAAATATTTCTTTGGATTGTGTGAGGCCAAGTATTTAGGCTATCTGATGGGTGGTGGTACAGTCAAAACACAGTGTTCCAAAGTAGACGCCATATTGAAGTGGCCCCATCCGAAAACCAAGCAGCAGGTTCAAACCTTTCTTGGTTTGGCCCAATTGTCTGAGAGAGTAGTGCCCTTGACAGATTTAACAAAAAAAATGGGCCCCTAACAACGTGCTATGGGATAGTAAAGTTGACGCTGCATTTCGTGACCTAAACCAGGCTCTTAGTTCGACACCTGCTCTAGTTGCTCTATTGTTCTAGTGGCGAAGGTGTTGAACATCCTGTCATGTTTCTGAGCCAGACATTGCTGGACCGGGGAGCCAGGTAACGCAACGGAGAAACGAACGATTGGGCGATCAAGGGCAGTAACGCAACTGAGGTACTACCTCTTGGGCTGTGAGTTTGCCCTGGTCATTGATCATGCTTCTCTGCAGTGGATGGCAGTGCACAAGGAGTCTAACCCGCGTGTCATTTGTTGGTTTTTAGACCTCCAGCCTTATAAGTTTTCTGTCCTTTATCATCTGGGTTTTCTCCAGGCCAGTGCTGATGGTCTTTCTCGGGTTCACAACCTCAGACATCTTGACCCAACGGGTATGGGCTGAGGAGGGGATCATGTCAGACACGTGCGAATGTGAGACAACTTACAGGCTCAAATAGTGTTGTTTGTCAGCCAGACCGGGGGTTGGCGCTCCTGTTCCTCTGCAGTTCAGCCAAAAGCCCTGCCTCTCAATGACATCACCACCAGTCTACCCACTGTTGACATCACTTCTTGCAAACCCTGATGACATTATTTCTGGTGCCCAGAATCCACCTTCCTGCCACATCAGTTCCTGTTCTGGCCGCCCTGACTCAATCTGGCCCTGGGTGGATAGGAGGAAGAGGTTAAGACCCTTAAATGCCCTAAGCACTAAGTAATTTTGGTGCCCCCTTACACTAGTAATTCAAAATATTAAAACAATAACAAACTAAAAAATAAAATTTTACTTTAGTATCAAAAATTCAAAATTAAACAAAATATTTTGACATGAAAACCGTAGATTTACCATTTTGATTATTTATGGCTTTTGTGTCAATTTAGCAAATCTATTTACACATATTCTTAGTACAAGATTTGAAGAATATTTTGTGAAAATTTTGTTAATAAATCTTTATTAGTAAAAAAGTTATAAATAATTTTATCCAATAGTAATCAGCTGTACGATTTTCACTTTTACATAATGTAAATTAATTAAAAAATATCCAAGAATAGAATTAAATAGACTTACCAGAATATTTTTTCCTCAAACTGGGAAGATTTTTTGTTTTTGCTTAAAACAGAAAATAACGTTTTCTATGCACTAGAAATTTATTTTAAGTGAAATAACAGATAATTCACGAAACACAACTAATAATTTTTAATCAACATTAAACTATTATTTAAAAATATAAAAACGTATTGTGTTGAATCAAATTATTTTCACAATATTTTGACATAACATGGCGTTTAAGGGAATCACCATGAAACGGGAATTCCCCATCGCAGATGGCACCAGTATGCAGAATGTAAGTGACAGCATAGGGAGGTACAGGGAGGCATTATTCATTTTTCATTAAATTTTGAAAATGGCTATAAATTTAATTAAAGTAAAGATTTATGTGATAAATTTGGCCATGAAAAATTTTTGTGGTGCCCCCTTTACCCTTGATGCCCTAAACATGTTTTACTTTGCTCTCCTTGTGTGATTTTGGGTTATACAAAAATAAATTGTATTGTATTGTTTTTTTTTTTATTTATTGTTTAGTAATTTTTTTACAATCCATACAAAGCAATCAAGTTTTTACAAAGAGAAAAATTAAGTTAAGAACAGATCGATCCCCACCCCTGAGAGAGAGAGCAAGCCAAACGGCATTAAATTTAAGGCTTGTAAACATACCTAAATTAATAAATTCTCTGTGCTTTATGAACTTATTTTAAAATATTACTGATTAGATCCTGCCATGTTTTGAAAAAAGTCTGTACGGATCCTCTAACTGAGTATTTGATTTTTTCCAACTTCAAATAATATAACACATCGGTTTCCCACTGACTTAAAAGAGGAGAGATTGGGTTTTTCCAGTTTATGAGAATAAGTCTGCGTGCCAACAGTGTAGTGAATGCAATCACAATTTGTTTGTCCTTCTCCACTTTAAGCCCCTCTGGAAGAACCCCAAACACAGCTGTTAATGGGTTAGGAGGGATTGTGAGTCCAAGGCTATCTGAAAGGTAATTAAAAATGTTTGTCCAGAATAATGTTAATTTGGTGCAGGACCAAAACATGTGACCTAGTGAGGCTGGGACTTGGTTGCAACGTTCGTAGGTTGGATCATGCCCTGGAAACATTTTGGAGAGTTTTAGTCGAGACAGATGTGCTCAATATATAATTTTAAGTTGTATAATTGTATACTTTGCGCATATGGAGCTCGAGTGAATTCTCTACATTGCTACTTTCCACTCCTTTTCTGATATATTAATTGAGAGATCTTTTTCCCAGTGTCCTCTTGGATCTTTGAAAGGGAAGGATCGTAAAATGATTTTATATATTGTAGAGATGGAGTCTAAGTCCTTGAGATTGAGCAATATTTTTTCCAGCATGGATGAGGGTGCAAGATGAGGACAATCTGGAATGTTTTGTTTAACAAAGTTTCTGATTTGAAGATAGTGAAAGAAATGTGTAGCTGGAATGTTAAATTTGGAATGTAATTGTTCATAGGATCCAAAGACGTTGTCTATATAAAGATCTCTAAGCAAGTTAATTCCAAATTTTTCCAGATATTAAAAACGGTGGCGCAGTGGTAGCGCTGCTGCCTCGCAGTTAGGAGACCCGGGTTCGCCTCCCGGGTCCTCCCTGCGTGGAGTTTGCTTGTTCTCCCGTGTCTCGTGGGTTTCCTCTGGGCACTCCGGTTTCCTCCCACAATCCAAAGACATGCAGGTTAGGTGGATTGGCAATTCTAAATTGGCCCTAGTGTCTGCTGGGTGTGTTTGTGTGTGTCCTGCGGTGGGATTGGTTCCTGCCTTGTGCCCTGTGTTGGCTGGGATTGGCTCCAGCAGACCCCCGTGACCCTGTATTCGGATTCAGCGGGTTAGAAAATGGATGGATGGATAAAAACTGCATATGTTTGTGAGGGTTGAAAGAGGTGGTTCTCTTGCAGGGGTGCCACAGATAGAATCTTCTCCGTCTTAAAATGCTTTCTACATTGGTTCCAGATTCTAAGTGAGTGGAGCACAATTGGGTTATTAGTATATTGCCGATAACGTGTGTTTATTGGAGCACAGAGCAAGGAATACAAAGAAGTACTGCAGGATTTTACTTCTATTGTGGTCCAAGCCTGTGTATGTTCTTCTATTTGTGTCCAGGTTCTTATTGCCTGTATATTTGCTGCCCAGTAATAAAACTGGAAGTTAGGTAGAGCCATGCTGCCTTTTGTCTTTGTAAGGTCGCTCTTTTGATGCATGGATGTTTTGAATTCCAAATAAATGAGGTTATTGTTGAATCTAATTGCTTAAAAATGATTTATTAATGTATATTGGATGTTTTGAAATAAAAAGGAGCTTAGGAAGAATATTCATCTTAACAGTGTTAATTCTTCCAACTAGTGTGAGATGAAGGGTTGACCATCTATGTAAGTCTTGTTTCATTTTTTCCATGCAGACGTGAAATTTTGTTGATATAGAGCTTTATGTTTACTTGTGATGTTTACCCCTAGGTATTTAAACTGTTCTGCAATGATAAAAGGTAGGGTATCTAATCTAATCTTATATGCTTGAGAATTCACTGGAAAGAGTACACTTTTATTCAGATTAATTCTGAGACCAGAGATCTTTTGAAATTCTGTGAGTGCTGCTAAGACTGCAGGCACAGAATTTTCTGGGTCTGATATATACAGTACCATGTCATCTGCATATAATGAGATTTTCTGTTCCAGTCCTTCTCTGCTAATCCCCTTTATCTGATCAGTATTTCGACAATGTATTGCCAGTGGTTCAATGGCAATGCAAACAGCAGCGTGACAAGGGCATCCTTGTCTAGTGCCACGTTCTAGTTTAAAGTAGTCTGAGCAAATGTTGTTGATGCAAACTGAAGCTTCTGGGTTAGTATACAGTAATTTAATCCATGCACAAATGTTGGGCCAAACCCAAACTTCTCCAATGTAGTAAAAGGTATTTCCATTCAATCATGTCGAATGCTTTTTCTGCATCCAATGATAATAATATTTCTGGGGTGTTTGATTTAGTTGGTGAGTATATTACATTAAACAGGGTGAAGATTTGAAGATAAGTGCGGCCCCTAATAAATCCAGTTTGGTCTTGTGATATTACGAGGGAGCACTTTCTCCATCCTTCTAGCTATGATTTTAGAGAGTATTTTAACGTCGTTATTCAGAAGTGAAATTGGTCTGTATGATGCACATTGTAATAAGTCCTTATTTTGTTTTGGAAAGACAGTGATTAGTGCTTGGCGAAAGGTTTGTGGAAGAGATTGGTTATCTCTGGCTTCTGTAAATGTTGCTAATAGGAGGGAGCTAGCTGAGCGGAGAATTTCTTGTAAAACTCTGCAGGGTAGCCATCAGGGCCTGCTGCTTTCCACCTTGGAGTGACTTTATAGCATCTAGTAATTCTGATAACACAGAGGTTTATCAAGTTCCTCCACACTAAAGCGTCTATTTGTGGTATCTGTAATGTATCCAGAAATGCATTAGATTGTGTATTGTCTTCTTTAAACTCAGTAGTATATAGGGATTTATAGTAGTCTCTGAAAGTGTGCATTATATTTTTGTGTTCGATGATTTTATCTCCGTTCGTGTTAGTGATTACCGAGATTGCGTTGCGCACTTCTTGCTTGTGAATTTGTTCATAGTAATGATGTCTGGATTTGTAAATTAGTTGTTCAGTTTCTTTAGTTGTCAAGAGGTTTAATTCTGAATGTAGAGCCTGCCTCCTCCTATGTAGAGTCTCGCTTGGTAGTCTGGCATGTTCTTCATCTATTTTAGTAATTTCGCTTTTATCTCTGCTACTTTCTTGGCTCGGATTTATTTCTGTGGGAAAGATATGAGATAATCTGTCCTCTTAAGAAGGCCTTAAGAGTTTCCCAGAGTATTCCTGCAGAGATCTTCGGGGATGTATTTGTCTCTAGAAAGAATTTGATTTGTTTGGATATAAATTCAGTACAATTCTCGTCAGCTAATAGAAGCGGGTTGAGGCGCCATCTGCGGGGTGAGTGCATGGGGCTTAGTAATTTTAGCTCCAAGATCATAGGTGCATGGTCAGAAATAACAATAGCATCGTATTTGCAAGATTTAATCTTAGGCAAGAAGTTATTGTCTATAAAGAAGTAATCAATCCTTGAGTAGCAATGATGTACTGGTGAGTAGAAAGAATATGTTCTTGAATTTGGGTTTAAAAACCTCCAGGGTCTGATAAGTTGTGATCAGTTATAAACTTTGTAATTATTTTTACAGTATTAGATGCCGTTCCCCCTGTGGAGGAAGTCCTATCTAAAAGTGGATTTAGAACACAATTAAAGTCCCCAGCCATTATAACTTTATGAGTGTTCAGATTGGGAATGGATGCAAATAAATTTTGTATAAATTCCTTATCATCAACATTAGGTGCATAAACATTTATCAAAATCATTTTACAGTTAGATAAGTCTCCCATGACCATTACATATCTCCCTTCAGGATCCAATACTACATCTGATGCTACAAATGGTACTGTTCTATGTATGAGAATTCCCACACCTCTAGTTTTCTTCGTAAAACTAGAATGGAACATTTGGCCAGTCCAGTCTTTTTGCAGCCGGAACTGATCCTTGCTTAGTAAGTGGGTCTCCTGTAAAAATACTATTTTAGCATTTAGACCTGTTTAATTCGTGATTCAGGCCTTTAACATTCCAGCTTACAAAGTTAACTGTCCCATCATGGAGACACTGATTCTGAGTTTTTGATGTCATTTTATAGTCTTATTATAATTATAAAGATTGAGAGGATAGATTAGGTATAGCATCAGGCCTGCTCTCATTCTCTACCCCCCATAACCCCCCACCCTCCCTTTTTGCCTCCCCAAGTGAGGCTAAAACCCACTTCACACAGTCCCAGTCCTCTGACATACCCAGAGACAGAGTATGTCCAAAGCAAAACAAGCTCCAATGCAGCGGTGCTTTAGGGTTAAAAGAGAGTTTTGCACTTAAAATATATATATAGTCTTCAGCGATTTTAGTGCATTAAGATGATACACCCAGATAATAAACCTGGGGGATGGTGTTAAAAATGTGTCCAGAAGAAGCATAACTAGTCTTAATGCAGTAATAGCAATAACAGTAAACCAAGGGTATGATATTGAACAGTCTCGTTTAGGGTAGAGATGAAATAATTAGAAAAGAAAAAGAGAAAAAAAAAGGAGGAAAAAGAATAATTAAGCACAATAAAACATAAACCGATAGCGCCCTAGTATTACTAAGTAGTAATAAGAATATATTAGAATATATGCTGATAAAAACCCGTATTTTAAAACGAATAGATCAGACAAAAGATTATTAATCTTTGCTTTATCATTAACTGCCATGACTCACTATTATGTATCAGAATAGTCCCAGGATCAGCTTTCTTAATTCCTTTTCTGCTTCTTCCTTGCTAGTGAAGACATAGAATTGACCCTGCCATTCCACTTTAAGTTTTGCTGGATACAGGAGGCTGTATTTGACACTGGCTTGCCGTAGCCGCTGTTTAATATTATAGAAGGCTGCGCGTTTAGTAGCTGTTGCTGGAGAGAAGTCAGGGAAGATACGAATGTGGCTATTTTCATATATAATATCTTCCTTGTTTCTGAGGAGTGCCATCACCTCTAGCTTAAATGATAATCATTCAAAATGAACTATAAAAGATCTTGGTCGGGGTCTGACAGTGTTTGATCCGCGTACGCGGTAAGCCGCTGCTATCTCAGATGCTTTAAAGTCGTCCCCGATTATTTTATAAAAAAGTTCAGCTGCGAATTTCACAGGGTTTGAACTTTCTCGATTCTCCGGCAGACCTTCAATTCTGACATTATACCTTCTACTCCCATCTTCTAAAGCAGCCAGTCTGTCTCCAAGTTTTTCTCCAAGTTTTTTGCATTCGGAACTGACATTTACTGCTCTTTCCTCGGCACTGGCAGCTAAATGTTCGGCCATTTCAATCCAATTCGTGAATGTCTCCTTGAAATCCTCAAATTGATCAGGAAACATGCTCAGTTTAACCGAGTTTTCCTGAATGCGCTCTTCAATTTTACCCAGCATCTGTCGAAGCTCAAGTTGCACCTCTTGACGCAGCCTTTCATTTGCCTGTTGGAATTCCTGTCGCAGCCATTCATTGGCCTGTTTCATCTCCTGTTTCAATTCCTGTTTCAGTCTCTCAAGTGCCTTTGCCTTTGCTTTCTCATTAGCCTTCTCGCTTTTCTTTATATCTTTCGTGAACTCAGCGAGCAACACCTTCAGTTCAGATAGTTTAATTGTGCTTTCTTGTACCGTAGATGAAGCAGCAGACTTTGCTGTAGCCAGTGTCCCTGACTTGGGCTTGCTGATCGCAGCTTGGATGTAGCTTTAGTTTTCGATTCTTTCGAACCCCCCTTCTTGTTGGCCATGTTTATGTGTGCTTACATATACTGTAGCTGTCCCTCTCGGGTTGAATAAATACAGGATATCTCAGGATAATAAGCAAATAATATGAAAAATAACACCACTGCTAGCGGAGCTCCACTTCAGACGTCCATCTCTCGCATAGGACGAGACCAAATGTGTATTGTATTGTATTGTATTGTATATGGTTAATCCAGCACTGTATCCACCATATTTAAAGAAGAGACTAAACCTGTTAGCCAGTTCAGTTGTGAACTCTGCTTATGTAAACACATTTTTTTTTTTTTTCATTTGCTGGTTTTTCAGTATATGGGGTGGCCATCCCCAAACCTTTTTCTGTCTGCTGCCTAATTTTTTACACATTCAATGACATTCAATTCATGCACAAAATCATCTAAGATTCTTGGATGTAGCTGAGAAATGAAGTGTCTCAGTGGCTTTGGTCAGCCCATGATTAATTTATTTTAAGGTAAACTAGTTTTGACAGACATGATGGTGCTGTTTGTGGTAAATGGTTGGTAAGGTAACTGGCATTTTTTTGGCCTGTACTTTTCATTGTAACAGGCAATCATGTCATTGCATGTGCCAGGTAATAGCAGCTACCCGCCCAGATGCTGTAGCCTTTTGCCTTTCCCTGACCCACAGAAAGCAGAAGAGAGATGATATGCCACAAATGATGTTGTGCTCTCAGTTGCAGAGCAAAAACAGATAGTCTTGAATGCAGGTGGCAGGGACTTGATGTGTCAAATGAGAGTCTGCTTTAACAGCCAATAAAGTTCTGCAGCATCTTGATTGCATACGTATGAGGCTGATTAGCATGCTCCATATAGGGTTGTTTCTGGGCGGTGTTTGAGACGCGTTCACATATGCATATTTGCAAGGTGATTGTGATTTATAAGGGGTAAATTACATAGAAATGTGCGTGCACCAGGTTTTATAAATCAGATTTTTTTCATGTAAACATTTTCCAGTTTTTTGCATGCACACATTTTCTTTTTCAAATCAGCACAAATTTTAATAAATGTGGTCCTTGTGGCTTATGATATAAAGAGAATCCAGGGATAAAATATTATTGTGAGAGTTTGCACCATATCACAAAAGTGTCTTGGCATTAATAAATACAGGTGGGAAAAGCATAGACTAAAAAATTACATTTGGTATAAAATAAGTTTATAAATATGAACAAAAGCAAAAGAGATGAAACGATGGTTTTGAATGATGAAGGTATACAAGACTTAAGAACATTAATAGGCAAAGAGTTTTGTCCAAGCTTCCACACATAGTTTCTGTTGACAATGCTTGCAGCTTGAGGAATGTTTATTTACACATTTAATTGTAATAAAACACATGACTTTCTGTAATAACTGCAATATTGTAATGATTTTAATAAATAAAGACTTACATTTATGCTCTCATTTTAGTAGGTTGAAACTCCTAAATTAGTAAAGCACTATAATATTACACCACATTACTGTTCATGATGCTGTTACTGGTGTGAGCTGTTCCAATGGTAGTTCATAACTAATTCATTTTTGTGGAGCCTGTCCACCTGCTGCCTCAGTTTTCCATTTTTGCCTGTTGTATTCCAGCCACCTCAAGGTTAGACATGTTGTGTTTTCTGAGATGCTTTTCAGCTCACCACAGTTGGTCTGAGTGGTTGTGTGTTACCATAGTCTTTCGGTTAGCCTGAACCAGTCTGGCCATTCTCCACTGACCTCTCCCATGAACAAGCCATTTCTGTCCAGCAGAACTGCCTCCTGTTGGATTTTTTTTCTTTGTTTTTTCACTATTCTGAGTAAACTCTAGAGATTACTGCATGTGGAAATTCATATGATCAGCAGTTACAACAATATTCAATCAAGCCCGGCTGGCACTAACAATATTTTTTCCATTACTGGTGTTTGATGTAAGTATCAACTGAAGCCCCTAACCTGTATCTACATGATTTAATGCATTGTGCTGCTGCCATATGATAGGCACTTAGATGATTACATGGATAAGCAGCCGTACAGGCATTCCTAATTTGAGTTATGTTTATATTATTCTACAAAACAATTTTTATTTGAAAGCCCTCTTCGGAGTAAGACACTTTTCAGGGCAAAATATAATTACACGCCAAAGAGATTTGAATAATCACATCTGGTATCTACAAATGAAATACATTTCAAGGTTTTATCATCTACAGTATATATAAAATGCAGTATTTGGAGTGACATTACCTTATTGTGTTTTGAACCAAAGGACCCTATTAATTTTAAAGTACTTGTCAGATAAAACATTTCTCTGTAACATATTTTACGGAGAAAAGTTAATTCTTTCAAATTATATCCTTACAAAAGACTAAATTATAGTTAGAGCATTGTCACTTAGTGGATGTCTGTGTGTTTTTGATATTATATAGGAATGACTAATTAGAGTACACGTCTAGAATTGCAAGCATGTACTTTATCGTTCCCTTCACATGTAAGAAAAACAAAACCTGTTTAAATATATTTATAATTGCCAACGATAAAAGTAATTAATTATTTTGAATGGCAGTTTAATCTTTTGTAATACTAATTTGGGCATTCCACATTTAGTTAAAATTTTAAGCCGTCACAGTAATTGTTCTTTTATACGTTAATTCCTCATCTAACTCAGAATTGCTGAATGACAGATAGTCACAGTAAATGTGAACAATATCATTTGTTTGTGTTGTGTTTTAGTCTTTTCTGTATCAAAGCTTTGTTAGATTTTTGAAAGTAAATAAAAACAACTTTCAATTTTATATCAAGCCTTTCCTTAATGAAGGAAATATGAAATGCGTATGCCACCTGCAGTTGAAATAAAGACAAGTGAAGTGATTAGCTTAGAGCTACACGATGAGACCGAGGCAGGGAATGAACATGGAACCCTTCTTAAAAGTTCAAATCAAATAAAGTTCCAGTTCCTGTTCCAGTTCACAAGTGCAGACTCCTGTACATATTTACATCTTCCATATCTGCCTTATGCTGAGTGTGGTTGCAAGGAAGCTGGAGCCTATTCCAGCAAGAATCCGGCACAAGGCAGGAAAAATCCCTGAATTGGTGATGATTGCCTTTAAAGCCTATCAATGGCTCTTCCAGCCAGTTACCAATCCTCTCTGTCCTCATAATAAAAAATGCAGACTGATCCCAGTTTTCTGATCTGGAACTACACGTTACATGCATCAGTCAGGAGGTGTTCTGCTATGTGCCAGCCTTCCCTGGCTTCTCTTTTAGCCAAACTAGGTTGCCTTGCCAATAGATTCAAGGCTGTTTATAAAGAATGTTGGCTCCTGATGTGCATTTTTTTTCCTACTGGCACGCCAATGCCAGGCTGAGCATTCCTCTGTCACTTTCTCTCTCTTAAGACCTCAATGTGATGCATTATCGCTCTGTGCCTGGGAGAGGTCTGTATTGGCAATGATGACAAAACAAAGCCACAGATCTGTCATGTTTTGGGTTAATGATTTAGCTGTAAAACACATAGTAACATATTCAGCTTAACTTTTTACTGAACTCATTTACATCATACTTTATTCCATCTTCTATCCCGCATGCAAATCTAGAGAGCTCCTAACAACTACCTTATAACTACCTATGATCACTTGATCCAAAACAATGGTCCGTTTTTATCTGATACAGAATTTTGAAGTTTTCTAAACATGTTTTTTTTTAAAAGAGGAACTAAAAATACAGTTTTAATATTATAATTTTTTTTTAGGCACATTGTTGGAGGATATGCCAGGCAGGTGTCCATTGAATAGTAGAAGAAAGTGACTGAAAAAGGAATGAAATACAGTTGCAGTCCTAGGACACAGCTTTTAAATGTCCTCACGCAGGATATGCCCTTGACTATTAAGAGAATTACATGTCCAACCTGAACTAGCATGCTACATGTGGGGGCCACTCAGGACCTTCTCAAGGGTTTGGACCCTGAGTGAGGCTGGCATAAGAACATGTGGTGGGGGTGTATTTGGAGCCAGAGGGGTTGTCCCCTTTCTGACATCTTTACACTCTAAGTCAAAGTTGAGGATTATCAAAACTCATGCTAAGTAAAATTCTAAACTTGTCTTAAAATGATTGCTTTTTATGGGAACCCAATTTGTGATATCTTGTATTACAATTAAAGAATCACCCGAGATTAAGTTGTATATACAGTAGTCCGGCACATGAGAGAAGAAAGACATATATTTGAGATCATGTGTGACTGGGGGTCAACCTCTTGGCTCTGTCTCACCCTGGGATGAGATGGGGAGCTGTCACTAACACTGTCTTCTCTTTCTCCCTCAGTTTTGAGAGGTAGCCAGAGGAAGAAGCCTAGCCCCACCTTCAGGCCTAGGCAGGCCCCACCCCTACAAGTCATCCAGTCTAGTCATTTTGAACCCACTGGCAATGAAGACAGACCTCCCATTGATGGAACCCTTTTGCTTTTTGCCATACTTAATTTTGTGTGCTTTTATTTGTGCTGAATTGCCTTCTTCTTCATTTCTTTGGCTTGGAACCTACAATAGACAGGGTAGCAAGGCTGGTGCATAAACTTTATTCTGGCCCTTAAACAGTCCGCCAACCAATCGCATCAGAGCAAAAGAAAGACAGACAGAGGCACCTCAGGTAAAACATACACTATGTCTCCATGATGCAAAAGTATAATCAGTCCAATTGATGCCAGGAATGTGTACCTTTTGGGAAGACAGCGACAGAGCTCATGTTCCTTAGACCATTTTGTATTTGGGTGAATTACAAGCTACGTTTTAAAAATGAGAGAAAAAATTGTCACACAACTGTTACCAGACATAAAAAATTAGTTCTTAACTTTTGCCTGTTTTCAAACGGAATTAAATTCAAAACCCTAACAGAATATTTTCTCTAACAATTTGTTAATTTTTTTTGAGTTTTTCCTTTTTATTCAAAAGTTTGGACACATGTGTAAACATCTTTTATATCACTTTTTTACATGATGTCAAAGGTCACATGACATGTGCCTATGAAGCCTGCAGTATCAGTAATGCTAGGTACAGTGGAGAAGGACAAACTGTGAGTGCCTTCACTACACTATTGGAGACTTATGGCAGACTTATTTTGCTAAACTGGACGAATCCTAACTCTCCTCTTTTAAGTCAGTGGGTAACCGATGTTTTATACTATTTGAAATTGGAAAAAATCAGATTCTGACTAAGAGGATCTGTGCAGAACTTTTTCAAAACCTGGCAGGATCTAATCAATAATATTTTAGAATAAGCTCTTAAAGTACAGAGGAAATAGATTCTCTCCCCATTTCTTTTTCTTCTCCATTTATCTGTATCCACCTAATAAACTCATCAATTTATTCATTTTTACTATTTTTAAGTTTTAGTCCATTGGCCATGCTCTCTTTCTTTTTTGATTTGTTTTCAGTCCTATTTTTTTTGGAAAGATTGATCTATTTGTATGGAATAATTACAATAAAATCAATAACATTTAAAAAAAAAAGTAATGACTAGGTTCACAAAATGGTGATGTCCATGAAAACAACCATACAAAATAGCACCACCCAAACCACAAAATGCTGGTATGATGACATGAAAAATGTACCATTAACAGGATCTTGCTGTTAATTTAGGAAAATGATTAGCATTCAGATATCCTTGGAGACCCAGATTTTTAAGAGCAATTAAAATCATAGAACAAAGACATAGGAGACTGCTAGAGGGACGACTAGCCTTGCATTTCTCTTGCTGGAATAGCTGGTCCTAATCTTTAACATTTTTGGAGAAGGCAGAAGGCCAGATAGATAATTCAGTTTAAATGAATTATTGAGACAGAGACTCGCTGTTGGGAAGAAAAGAGGCCAGAGGGAGCTGAGAGACAGGAAGAGTTATAAGGATGTGCTGTAGTGTGATGAATGAGGTGTAGACAAGTGGACAAAGCAACCCCATCTAATAGACAAAAGTTACCACCTACCACATCTTTTTTATTTTGCACTCTCCCTCAAATGCTCTATACAGTACGTACATTAAACTCACTATACCTTTCTTACTGCTGTGTATTATTCCCAGTGTGGTGAGACCCAAGAAGGATGCTCTTCTTTCACAGTTGTGCTATATAGAAATGAGTTGGTGTGTGAAGTTCAGAATAAGAGATAGTTGTAAAAAAGCAGCATTCATCATAAATGATGAAAAAAACTTTACTGTTCCAGAGTGCCATGTATAATTTATTTTATTCAATATTACAGCAAATATTTACACATCTACATAATTTAGTATTGTTTCCAGAATCAGGCAACTTGTAGTAATAGGCAATAAAAAATTAATTAGCTAGTATCATAAATCTTATAGGTCTGTTAATGCTACATTTTGAATATATATCCCACAGAGGACAAGTTTTAATGTCCTAAAACAATGTGCATCCACTTTATGACATATACTTCTAATAATAATGCCATAAACAAGAAGCACATTTTATGTTTTATTGCAGTATTATTCCCATAAACCCATTAAATAGAAAATATGGAAGGTCAAGGTTTGTTTCTGTTATTACAAGGTACAATTCACAAGGTAAAATCATGTTTGCCTGTATCAACAATTTCCTATCTTTATTTAACTTATTTTTAATATTAATCACATACTATGTATTGCTCTTTTATTTTTCTATTTCACAATGGTAAATTCTTTATTAACATGACAGTACAGTGCAAAGAAAGGACATATTTCTTACTTCTACATTTTGTTTTCTGTTTTCATTATACACTTATGCTTGTATATATTGTACAATCTTTGTAATAAATATATACATTGTTACAATAAGGCGGCATGATGGCACGATGTGGAGCACTACTGCCTCGTAGTTAGGAGACCCAGGTTCGCTTCCCGGGTCCTCCATGTGTGGAGTTTGCATGTTCTCCCCGTGTCTGCATGTATTTCCTCCGAGTACTCCGGTTTACTCCCACAGTCCGAAGACATGCAGGTTAGGTGCATTGGCGATTCTAAAATTGTCCCTTGTGTGTGCTTGGTGTGTGTGTGTGTGTGTGTACGTGCACCCTGCGGTGGGCTGGCGGCCTGCCCGGGGTTTGTTTCCTGCTTTGCGCCCTGTGTTGGCTGGGATTGGCTCAAGCAGACCCCCTTGACACTGTAGTTAGGATATAGCAGATTGGATAATGGATGGATGGATGTTACAATAATATACAAACAGATATACAGTAATGTGATTGTTGTGAGTTTCGAGGTACTCAGATGATTTCGTACAGGGCTTTTTTTCAGTGCTTTTACTCTGAAGTCAAACTTATTTCTTTACAAACATGGTATATATGCATTTGTTACACAAAATTTTGTTCTAAAGTTCGTCAGTTTCTATAAATTATAATGGCCACTGCCGCATTACAATGGGAGGTATGCAGGAAGTGTGGTATAGCAGGTCCATGGCTTCGCAATAAGTGGCTAATTTTAAATAAATAATCACATCCCACAAAAGTGCAGATCCAGAGATGGATGGTGGTGCCTGGCTGATTGAGAAGGCACATGCAAGTGTGCTTCAGTCAGATGCCTCATTAAATCCTCTGAAGGAGTGGCATGATCACACCTATGCCACATTAGGAGTGTCAGAATAAGAGAAGCTTGCACGGGAAAGAAAGGGAAAAAGATCAGGAAGAAAAGATTAAAGCAAGGAGAGTAAAAAGCAAGCAGGAAGTCAGAGGGAGCCTGAGCGAACAAACAAAAAAATGCGAGAGAGAGTGAAAGAGACAGAGCGTGTGCATACAGGCAGGCAGCCATGAGGAATTCCCTAGGGAAGCATGCGGCCGATGCTCTTGGGGTTGAAGATGACCACTGCAGCTGAGTGATAAGGGAGCTGGAGTGACCCAGATGCCACTCTGAAGGGGTGCCCTACTGGCAGGCCGAAGGAGAAGAAAAAGGGAAGCATGAGGAAAGGAAGAAAGGCAGGAGAGTGGAAGTGAGGGTAGGAACTTTGAATGTTGGTAGTATGACTGATAAAGGGAGAGAGTTAGCTGATATGATGGAGAGAAGAAAGACTCATATATTGTGTATGCAGGAGACCAGATGGAAGAGGAATAAGACAAGGTGTATTGGAGGTGGGTTCAAATTATTCTACCATGGTGTGGATGGGAGGAGAAACTGGGTATGGGTTATCCTGAAGGAACAGTATGTCAAGAGTGTTTTCAAAGTGAAAAGAGTGTTGGACAGAGTGATGATTATAAAGTTGGAAACTGAAGTTGTGATGATGAATGTTGTTAGTGCATACACCCTGCAGGTTGGGTGTGCGGAGGAGATGAATGAACGTCAGTAGGACCAACACAGAATACATGTGTGAATGAGAGGGAGGTCAAATAAATTTTGCGAATGCAGGGATTAGTGTTGGGGAAGGTGAATGAGTTTAAAAACTTGGAATGAACAGTACAGAGCAACGGGGAATGTGGAAGAGAGGTGAAGAAGAGAGTGCAGGCACAATGGAGTGGATCGAGAAGTGTGTCAAGAGTGATTTGTGACAGCAAGAGTGAAAAGGAAGGTCTACAAAACGATAGTGAGACCAACTATGTTATATGGGTTGGAGACGGTGGTACTAACAAAAAGATAGGAGACAGAGCTGGAGGTTGCAGAGTTAAAGATGTTAAGATTTGCATTGGGTGTGATGAGGATAAACAGGATTGGAAATGAGTACATTAGAGAGTCTGCTCAGGTTGGATGTTTTGGAGACAAAGCCAGAAAGGAGATATTGGTTTGGTTTGGAATGCGCAAAGGAGAAATGCTGGGTATATCAGGAGAAGGATGCTAAGGATAGACATGCCAGGCAAGAGGTAATGAGGAAGGCTTAAGTGGAGGTTTATGGATGTGGTGAGAGAGGACATGCTGGTGATGGGTGTGACAGAGCAAGATGCAGAGGACAGGAAAATATGGAGGCAGATGATCCACAGTGGCAACCCCTAAGCAGCCAAAAGATGATGAAGAAGAAGGTCACTAGCTTGTGCATATTATGTATGCACTGAACTGTTTATTTGGGCACTGTTTGATTGTTGGATTTTAAATAAAAGCACTGTTCACCTTTCTGCACCTACCTCTCACTATGTGTATCTGTCCTCATTTGCCTGGCTCACCACGGTAAAACATTATCAACAACATTTATTTATGTAGCACATTTTCATACAAAAAGTAGCTCAAAGTGCTTTGCATAATGAAGAATAGAAAAATAAAAGACACAGTAAGAAAATAAAATAAGTCAACATTAATTAACATAGAATAAGAGTAAGGTCCAATGGCCAGGGTGGACAGAAAAACAAAAACTCCAGACAGCTGGAGAAAAAAATAAAATCTGTAGGGATTCCAGACCATTAGACTGCCCAGTACCCTCTGGGCATTTTACCTAACATAAATGAAACAGTCCTCTTTGTATTTAGGGTTCTCACGGAAGGGCTTGATGATGATGGTCATGTAGAGTTCTGCCTTTTAATCCATCCATCATTGTTGGAGCATCATGATGCTTTGAGTAGGTGGTGGAGGCCAAAACCACAAAGAACCCGGAAAAAGAAACAGAAGAGAGAGTAGGGGTCAGTACGGGTTTTAGAACCACCATGAATAGTTATTATGATGAATTGAACATACAGAATATCAGGATTAAGTTAAAGTGAATTTATAAAAAGGCCATGTTAAAGTAATGTGTTTTCAGCCGTGTTTTAAAGTGCTCTACTGTATTAGCCTGGCGAATTCCTATTTGCAGGCTATTCCAGATTTTAGGTGCATAGCAGCAGAAGGCCGCCTCACCACTTCTTTTAAGTTTTGTTCTTGGAATTCTAAGGAGATATTCATTTGAGGATCTAAGGTTAGGATTTGGAATATAAGGTGTCAGACATTCCGATATATAAGATGGGGCAAGATTATCCATCCATCCATTTTCCAACCTGCTGAATCCGAACACAGGGTTACGGGGGTCTGCTGGAGCCAATCCCAGCCAACACAGGGCACAAGGCAGGAACCAATCCCGGGTTGGGTGCCAAATCACCACAAGACGCACACAAACACACCCACACACTAGGGCCAATTTAGAATCACCAATCCACCTAACCTGCATGTCTTTGGACTGTGGGAGGAAACCGGAGCGCCCGGAGGAAACCCACGTAGACACAGGGAGAACATGCAAACTGCACACAGGGAGGACCCGGGAAGCAAACCCGGGTCTCCTAACTGAGAGGCAGCAGCTCTACCGTGCCACCCGCGAGATTATTTAAGGCTTTATAAACCATAAGCAGAATTTTAAAGTCAATCCTGAATGACACAGGTAACCAGTGTAGTGACATTAAAACTGGAGAAATGTGTTCGGATTTTCTTTTCCTAGTTAGGATTCTAGCAGCTGCATTCTGCACTAATTGCAAACGATTTATGTCTTTTTTGGGTAGTCCTGAGAGGAGTGCGTTACAGTAATCTAGTCGACTGAAAACAAACACGTGAACTAATTATCGATGGTGGCAGGTTCAAGAGACTGCCAGAAGGTTATTGCATAGTAAGATTAAGTGCTGAATTATCACTTATGGCTGGTCTTCTTTTAAAAATTGCATGATATTGGTGGTTATTTTTTTGTTTAAAAATAACTTGTGTAAACTTTTTTACAATGTGTATACAATCGCAAGATACAGATCAATACTTGATAACTGCCTTGGCTTGAAAAACAAACGCATTTGGTAAGTTTTTTGAGCTTTTATTCTGTGCCCCATAGCATCCAAAGTAAAATGCTCAGTGTGAACAAGATATTTTTAAATATCTTTTCTTATATTAAACTTATAGAATGTGCATACCTTCACAACACAATTTAGCTTTTGCAAATACATACTGTATATACCATGACTGTGAAGAAATAACTTTGATTTGAAAAATACCAAACTTATCCTTTAAGAGAGAAGTGGGAAATGCAGACAAAACTTTGCTGTTCAGGAAAGCAGAAATAACAGAAATACAGTAGAGATATGGATAGATGTGTCACAGATATATGCAAAAGTAGATATTGTCACATTTTATTAGACTATCAGTGTCTTTTTCTGCTAAAAGAACAGACTTAAGATAGAAAATGTACACCGTGAGCTATCCTCCACTGAAAAAAAGTCACTAACTTGAGTAGCAAAAATGAGCTGACATGTCTGCAGACCAAAGCACCTAAAATAAACAAAAAAGGGATAAGTAGGTTTTGTTTTAAAAAGTAAATGTAAGACCATTAAAGAGAGGAGAAAATTATCAATTATTCAAATGGCTAATTGGCTAATATCTATATAATGTATACATATACTGTAAATATATATATATATATATATATATATATATATATATATATATATATATATATATTGCGTTCTTAGTTCTATATCACAATTTGATTATTTAGGTGGTTACATACCAGGTAACGCTTGTCGTTGGTCAGGAAGTTGGCAGACATCCGCCACATCCTCTCAGTTGAGAGATGCAGCTCATACATATGTGATATAGTATCTGCCAAATAATACAAAGAGTACATGACATGTGTTTCACCCTTATTGGGGCTCGTCAGATGAATGCACTTTTGCATCCCCTTATGGGCATCGAACCTCGGACATTGGAAACCAAGAAGGCATCAGAGTTAATCAGTAAAATTTCCAGAATAAATCAAGAACATCCCATGTTTCCAAATGAAGCACTTTTTAGGAAAAGGCAGGCTTTGCAATCAGAACCAACCTCTTGCCAATAAAAGAAATGAAAATCTCATCTTTAAATTATAACATCATTACTATGAACACAGAAAGAAGGTTAATAAGATCTTACTTCAACAAACCCACAAGCAGAAAGTTCGCAATGCAATACCATTAATTACCAACACAGACACAAATCATTGACCATAAAAATATAATGCACACATTTAGAGACTTCTATAAGTCCTTATATTCTACAGTAGTCTCCCCCTTAAGTACGCAACTTGAACCTGCAAAGTTTGTGCGTACTTAGCTGGTAGGTGCATACTTAGCCGCCACTCCCAAATAGCTTGCATTTCGCTACAATGTCAAAGAAACCAAATGGCAAGCATCTCAATGAGTCTAAACGCTGCGAAATCATCTCGAAACTAAGCAAAATTGGTATTGGAAGATGTTGAAGAACTTTTGGAGACGATGATAATTGTTGAAACGGTGATGGATGATGATGATGACGATGTTGATCCACAAGACCTGAATGCCGGTTTAGAAAGTGGAGTTGTGTTTCAGGGGTTCGAATCCTTTTACAAGCAGGTTCTTGACATCGAGGATCAGCTGCTCTGCTCTGAAGTTCAAATTGAAGCTGATGATACATTCGATGATCTTACGAAATCGTTTGAATCATTTCAAAGCAAGCTCCGGGCTGTCTCCCTCAAAGCCAAACGCAAGAAGCTTCAAAACCTTCGCCAAATAATTCTTGAACCCAGAATTTTAGGGAAAAATATGCGTACTTAACCAGGATGCGTACTTAAATGGGTGCATACTTAAGCGGGAGGCTACTGTACTCAGTTTAAAGAAGACAAGACACAATCTAATGTATTTTTTGATGTATTACAGATACCACAGCTAGATACTCTCAGTGCAGAGGAATTGGATAAACCTCTGAGACTCTCAGAATTACTAGATGCTATAAACGCAATTCAGAGTGGGACTGCAGCAGGCCCTAATGGCTACCCTGCTGAATTTTATAAAAAAGTTTCAATTAAGTTAGCTCCCCTTTTATTTGCAACATCTATAGAGGCCAGAGACAATAAAATTCTACCTCATACTTTTAGCCAAGCATTAATTTCCATCTTTCCTAAGAAAAGTAAGGACTTATTACAAAGTGCATCATACAGACCAATCTCACTTCTAAATAATGATGTTAAGATACACTCCAAAGATCAACCTAGAAGGACTGAGAAAGTGCTTCCTTCGGTAATATCACAAGACCAAACCGGATTTATTAAAGGTAGACACTTAGCTTCCAATCTTCAACGTCGATCTAAATGTAATGTACTCACCCGTAAAGAATAATATCCTGAAGATCTTATTATCTTTGGATGCATAAAAAGCATCAAACATATGTGCATGGATCAAACTACTGTATACCAGTCCAGATGCTTCGGTTTGTATTAACAATATTATTTCAGACTATTTCAAACTAGAAAGTTGTACTAGAAAAAGAAGCCCCGAATCACCACTGCCATATTTGCAATTGCCATTGAGTCATTTTGAAATGCATCTGAGATAAAAAGGATTATCAGAGAAGCACTTGAACAGAAAATATCACTACATGCAGATGATATGGTACTAAATATATCAGATCTACAAAATACTGTGCCTGCAGTCCTAACAGCACTAGCAGATTATCAAATGAAATTTGGGCTCAAAATTAATTTGAATAAAAGTGTGTTTTGTCATTGAACTCTCGAGGACAAAACATTAGATTGGACAGCTTCACTTTTATCATTGCAGATCAGTTGAAATACCTAGGTGTGTAAAATATATAACATATATAATATAATATAAAATATATAATAAATACCGAACACAAGTAAATATAAAGCTGTTTTTCAACAAATGTTTGCTGTCTGCATGGCATAACTTAAACAAGACATGCATGGATAGTCTACCCTCCATCTCACTTTAGCAGGGAGAGTTGAAACTGTCAAGATGAATATCCTTCCTAAGCTTTTTTTATATTTCAAAACATCCTCATATACAATAACAGATCAATTTTTAAGAAGTTAGGTTCAATCATAACCTCATTTTTCTGAAATTCAAAACATCCACACATCCAAAGGGTGACCCTACAACATCTTAATGTAGAAGTTGGCATTGCTCTACTTAACTTTCAATTTTATTACTGGGCCTCCAACATACAAGTTGTAAAAACCTGGATATTCACAGAAACATACACACACAAGTTTGGTCCGCAATAGAAATAAAATCCTGCAGTGCTTCTTTATATTCCTTGTTTTCTACCCCAGTAAATACAAGTTATCATCAATATACTAACAACCCAATTGTCCTTCATTCACTCAGAATATAGAACCAAAGTAGGAAGCACTTCAAGATAGAGAAGTTTTTATCCTTGGCACCCCTACACTATAACTACCTTTTCTCACCTCAGACTTACACTGTTTTTAATTTTTGGAAAAGGATTAAACCATTTAGAGATTTGTATAGTACATTGATAATGTCTTTGCATCCTACAAACAATTACACTCCAAATGTAGGTTCCTATTAACACACTTTTTCAACTATTTCCAAATTAGAAACTTTGCTAAATGAAATCTTCCCAATTTTCCTCACCTCCTATTTTTATTACAGAAGGAATATTGATCAGTCTTGAGGACTCAGGCAGCATTTCGATAATATATTTCAAAGATCCCAGAGTACAGTGGGAAATGGATCTCTTATTAAACATTTCAAAAAAGGAGTGGAAGGCAGCCATGCACAGAATTCCCTCTAGCTCCATATGCACAGAGTATACGATTATTCAACTTAAAATCTTTTATCGAGTACATCTATCTTGTTTAAAATTGTCTAAAATATCTTTAAATGCCTTTCAGATAGAATTGGTGTCACAATCTCTCCTGATCCATCAACAGCTGTGTTTGGTGTACTCCCAGATGGGCTTAAAGTGGAGAAGAACAAACAAACTGTAATTTACTACACTATTGGCATGTAGACTTATCTTGTTCAACTGGAAGAATCCTAGCCCAACTCTTTTAAATCAGTGGGAAACTGATATTCCATACTATTTGAAATTAGTTCTTGGGATGAAACGGTTTCTGAACCGCAAGGACTGTACAGGAAAGGTTTGAAACGTTTGTCATATGAAAAGCAGTTCAAATAGGAAGCATGGCTAAGGCAGCGTGTGCCCGATGCTGTATACCGATAATTTTCTTTCCGATTAGCTGCTCCGAGTGGTGCAGTGACAGTAATATGGAAAAAGACGATCCGATGTGGCAAACCCTAACGGGAGCAGCTGAAAGAAGGAGAAGGTGCAGTGAGAGTAACAACGTTAAAGCAGCTATGGTATTTAGAATAGTTTGACCATTCTGTGGACAATTATATTGTTACTGAGTAATTACAATCAGATGCATTAAACTAATAAACAATATGTGGTTAATTCCAGTGTATTTATACAGCTTCAGAGCCTTTCCTGTATTGACCTCACGGTTCAGAAACAGTTTCATCCCACGAACTATAAATGCAATCAATCGGCCCATCAAGTGCTCCTTGGAGAGCTGTTTGTACTTATAAGTACAGATACCTCACTATAAACTTGCAATACAGTTATAATATTGCACAACCTGCACCACTTTATAAAGTGCGTATTTATATAAGATGAAATGCAGCAAAATATGTGTATTACATTATACAAATAAAATGTTAACATCATTTAAATAATCTATATGTTTAATAATTAAACATGTGAAGACATGGTGTCGCAGCGGTAGCAAGGAGCAGGTGCCCTGTTCAGGGATTGTTCCTGCCTCACGCTGTATACGTGCTGGGGCTGGCGCGACACTGGAAGGATAGAACGATAGAATAATTAAACATGTACTACGAAAATATTTCAATGTTCTTTAAAAGTTTTTGTGAATCGGAGGTCAAGCTTACAGATGGCTTAATGTCTATTACTGAGCTGATTGTGTGGTGATTGGGTACTTGGAGAAAGAAAAGGAAGGACAGGAATTGGGGGTTAGTACATTTGAAAGAGACTGTACTGCTGCAATAAATTATTTCATCGAGGGTCGCGCACAGCGCAGCAAACATCTTGTGTGAGGCAGGAACAATCTCTGGAAGAGATGCCAGTTCGTCACTATCACTGCGCCACCATGTTCCCATGTTTAATACATGCGTTAATTGATATGTTATGAATACTGAAATGATAGTATACATCTCAGTATTTAAATTATTAAGATAACTGTAATATCACAAATGTGATGGATTCTGTGTCCTTTCGGAGGAAGAGAAAGCCTGTTGTGAACATTGCCCCGGACACAGACAGGCAGACACACTCATGTCACACAGCACACGTTTATTTTTCATCATTTGATACAGTTCAGTACTCACAAGCTCCCCAATACCCCTCAGTCCAGGCCAATCCAATGCCTTCTCTCTCTCTCTCTCTCTCTCTTTTCTTCAGGCTGCCTTCTGCCTTCTCCAGACCTTGTCTCTCTTCCACCCGACTCTTCTCTTGGCCCCTTTAAATAAACACCCGGATGTGCTCCAGGTGTGTTCCCGGCAATCTCCCCCTGGCGGTAACCCCGGGTCCCTACAGGGTCGAGCTTCCCAGCTCTTTACCCGAGGCCTCCAAGGCAGTCGCCCCCTCGAGGTCTGAAGGAGGCACCAGCCCTCCTCCTGTCTTCTCAGGCATCCCGGCTGGGTACCACCTCCATCCGGTTGTGACACTGCCCCACCACACGGTCGGAGCGACACGTCCTGCGAGGGCAATTCGTCCTCGAAGTGGGTCCTACTACGTATCCAGGGTCCAAGCTGGCACCCTGGAACGTACCACTTCGCCACCCCCTCCGAGGTTTTCTTGCCCTTTTGGAGCGAGCCGCTCGCGCCTCCGTAGCCCCCGCCAGTAGTGGGGCCGCCCCATCGCCAGCGAAGAATTCTTCAGTGAAGCGTCCCGTCCTGTGAGGGCAGGCTCCCAATGAAGTTGGCCCTTCTGCTCGTCCAGGGTCCGGTCCTGTAACAAACAGAAACAAGGGGGCAGAGCCGCTGCCTGGACACCCTTCCCTGGCATCCCTCTATGCCATGCACTGGCAGCACTTCCCCCTCCGACCGGCACCCTGGTACTTGCCTGTTTGGCACCCCCTCCGTGGGTTCTGTGCCCATCTGATTGGCTCTGACGGGTTCGCTTTCACTGTCGTCTCCCCCACCGACTCCGGGACTTTTTTCTGCCACCGCAGAGGAGGACCTTTCTTATCGGGGGAATCGGCACTCTCCCCTCGATTCCCCCTTTTTTTCTGGGACGCCTATGGGAAAGGTACAGACCCTGTCTGGTTTGTGTCCCTATAGAGCGCCGGGAGACTGTTGCAGGCTTGGGCATAGGGCGATTCTACTCACCGTCTCCGCGGTACCAGTCCGCCAAAAAGATTCCAGCGTCGCGCCCTTCTGACGTCACTGACACACCCACAATCTCCTTCAGATTCTGCAGTTCAGCACGGATGGCACCTAGCACCTGCATCATCGACAAGCACAGAAAATCAGTCGACGATTGACCTACCGCCGACTGCTTTCTGTGAGGCTTCTCCAGCCCAATCAGGTCTCTCCTTGGCACGAGATAGACATTCCTTGGCGGGCACACAAGACACACCGTCCAATCCCGTGCCTGTCTCAGGAGGGAACTTCCGGTCCGTGGCCATCTTGGCTCCTCTCCGCCTGGTGCGACGCCATTTCGGCTCTTCATGTTGCAGCGACTCCTACATGGCGGCTCCTTTCGCCGCTTTCACGTCCACAATGCATCTGCCATCCATATGGACCCGGGCAGCCCCGCCTGCTAAATTCCAAAATCCGATCTGCCCTCCCGGGCAGACTGTCGGCAATCAGGGACCTTACGTCCCGGATCGCTTCTGACCGAGACGCCCGCCCCGACATGGTCTTCATATACACCACACTGTCCTGGACGTCTTCATTGGCAGCACCCACACAGGAACCCGCTGCACCCCTGCAACGCCCGTTGATGTATTGCCGCACCAGGTAGGAATCCGACCGCATTCCGGTGGCGATCTGGGGAATTTCTCGTTTTCTTGGGGCCCCTTTAAATAAGCACCCGGATGTGCTCCAGGTGTGTCCCCGGCAATCTCCCACCAACACGCCCCAGTGTGGCGGAAGTGCCAGCTGTCTCCTTAAAAGCACTCCGGGTGTCCTCTTTTCTCTTCCCCCCAGCACTTCCAGGTTTGGCGGAAGTGCTGAGGTCTAGGGTCTTCCTGGTATTGGGGTCCCCCTGGCGGTAACCCCGGGTCCCTACAGGGTCGAGCTTCCCAGCTCTTTACCCGAGGCCTCCAGGGCGATCGCCCCCTCGAGGTCTAGAGGAAGCACCAGCCCTCCTCCTGTCTTCTCAGGCGTCCCGGCTGGGTACCACCTCCATCTGGTTGTGACACTGTTTAAGAAGCACGTAGTGATTGACACACATAGAACACATAGAAGAACGCATACAAAACAAAGCATTTAACGTGCTACTTTAATTACGATGAGATTTGAGAAACTAGTAAATTAAAACGATTTTAAGATGAAGTTTATGATGTTCTTTAATGACAAAATAAACTACATGATTAAAGTGGAAATTTCGAGATTAAATTTGACATTGATTGCTTTTTTCCTACCGTGTCCCTATTTTTTTTTTCTTTTCTCTGTACCCTAATAAGCTTTCATATGACACTCAGACAGCGGCCTATGACTCATCTTTTCACGGCGACTTTGATATCTGACAACTTCTTTTTTATTTCAGGCACTGTGCGACTTTGTGAACTTGAGCTTTCAAGTTTCTCCAACACTCTGTGTCACTCGATCAACTTCCTTTTGTATACTACTGTTTAAACCAACAAACAGTATGTTTTTTCTTGCTTCCATTTGGTATTCGCTGAAATTCTTCTATTTTCCCCCACGCTTTTGTCATTGTCTTTTCACAGAATGCTGAGCTTAAAGGCTATTTATATTAATTTGCATATTCAAAGAAGCGTAATTCTAAGAGGAATTAGAGAGTGGCAGCAGGCGCGTGCACGTGCATTACTTTTCACGCTGAACGGGATTTATGTAGTGGAAGAACATGGAAGTTGGTAAACACACAGATTTATGCATCTGGATTTTTTTGTGTGTATGAACATTTCTGCTTTTGTCCGTATGCCATGTTTTAGTGTGAATTCTACGCATGGCATTATGCATGAGGCCCCTGGTCCTTGCAGTATTTTGTTTGTTATTAGACAGGTCTTTTTTCAGCTTTGGACTCAGTATCTGGACTGTGTAAAGTAATGAACCAGTACCCTGTCCAAAGCTAATTCCTGAATAGTGCTTTAATTAACACTGCTTTATAATTAATATATGTGACGTGTGAGTCACTGTCTTCCACCCCAAAACACAAGTCTAAGTCTCTGTACTTTAGCAAAACCAGCTTTATTAAGCTTGAAACAGGAACAGCACAGGTATTTATTGTAGAGGGAAATACCATTCTCCTATACACAGACACAGCAGTCAGACAGGGTCGTGACCAGGTTACTGGCCAAGTAATACTGTTCCCTGCATTTATAATGTTCCTTGCATCACCCATTAACGACAGGTGTATATAGCATAATTGCAATCAGTTCAGATTTGCTTCTGCGGCGAGCTGCTGCAGCACTGGAAGCCCCAGCAATGGAATAGCAGCCTTCCACAGATATGGCGATTGCACTTCAGGATGCTCTTCGGCGTGTCATCCCATTGTGGGGAGTCCCAAAAGAGTTTAAAAACCTCACAATATGAATTTAAGACATCAGTATGAGACATGAGAAAACAGATCACATAGTAAATGCCGTAAAATGTCTAATTACATCTGAATAAATTAAAATAATGTTGTGCATAACATTGTTACAGTGTTGGTAGCAGGAAATAATGTTTAATATTTCTGGTGTCTAATACAGTTATCATGTCAACTAATGATAATAATAATAATAGTACTATTACTATTACTACCCCTACTACAGTTTAACATCTGTAGCAGAGCGACGGGCACTAAGTAAACTCCTTTCAATCATGATGAATCCACTGCATTCACTTAACAGTGTCATCTCTAGGCAGAGGAGTAACTTCAGTGACAGACTTTTGTCACTGTCTTGCTCCACTGAAAGACTGAGGAGATCGTTCCTCCCCCACACTATGCGACTCTTCAATTCCACCCAGGGGAGTAAATACTAATATTCAAAGTTATTGTCTGTTTTTACATGCATTTTTATTACTCCTTAATTTAATGTTTTTTTTTTTTTGTATCAGTATACTGCTGCTGGTGGTAGCGCTGCTGCCTCGCAGTTAGGAGACCCGGGTTCGCTTCCCGGGTCCTCCCTGCGTGGAGTTTGCATGTTCTCCCGTGTTCGTGGGTTTCCTCCGGGCGCTCGGTTTCCTCCCACAATCCAAAGACATGCAGGTTAGGTGGATTGGCGATTCTAAATTGGCCCTAGTGTGTGCTTGGTGTGTGGGTGTGTTTGTGTGTGTCCTGCGGTGGGTTGGCACCCTGCCCAGGATTGGTTCCTGCCTTGTGCCCTGTGTTGGCTGGGATTGGCTCCAGCAGACCCCCGTGACCCTGTATTCGGATTCAGCGGGTTAGAAAATGGAGGGATGGATGGATGGGTACTGCTGCTGGATTATGTGAATTTCTCCTTGGGATTAATAAAGTATCTATCTATCTATCTATCTATCTATCTATCTATCTATCTATCTATCTATCTATCTATCTATCTATCTATCTATCTACTAATAATAATCAAATATTTATCAGCAGTTAATAGTCAGCAGGTTTGGAAAATAAGTCTTTTAATTCTGAGGTGCCATGACCTTAATATATCAAGTCTACATGTAATCTGTGTAAACTATGCATAGTTTGTTAAAGGTTTCAACATTTTTCGGTCACAAAATATGGTTTCACTGATATCCCATACTTGAATGCCAATAAATTAATAATAATTCTCTACCCATGAACTAAAGGTTAAAGTGAAGAAAAAATAGGAAAATATATGCAATATCTCATTCCTCTTTGTGAAGGACCTAGGTCACTCAGGATGAAAAGGGATCTTCAGTGCATAGTCCTCAGTGGTGATTACACAGGTTTCCTATAGGATTAAAATTCTATGTAGCCATGCTAGAAGCTGAAGTTCTTCTCGATGTGGGAGTTGAATTCTGTTTTGTTTTGTTTTGTCTGTTTTTGATCCTGCTTTCATTTTTTAACTTTCATATTCTTTTCTTACAACTGGTTTAGAGGCAAAATATGTTGGCAATAGAAAGGATTAATATTGTTATTAACCATGTGCTGCCTCATAGCAAAAGGCTGTCCTTTATTTGAGTCAAGACCAATGTTGTATTTGCACCAAAGATATCTTTGAAATCATGGCCAAACAGTTCTGCCTTATTCCTATGAGGCCATGAAGCACTTTAACACATGGTTTTTAGATATTAAAAGTGTCCTTCTTTCAAAAGTTACACAGATTTCTTTTCTTTTTCGATTTCTTTTTTTTTTGTGGTGATAAATATTTTTCCCCTTGCCCTTCTAACCTATTGTTTGCAAAATGATTATAATATGCTATACATTGAGCAGCCAGTTACTGCCAGAAATTTCCATAGCTCCTATTTTCTACCCTTTTTGATATCTGTTAAAATTTAAGGATACGCTTCTTTATCAGTCATGATCTATAGCTTTCAGCAGTAAGACTGTCTATATCTTTACTAAATATTTGTGCATCGTGGTTATCTCTGCACTATGCAACCATTTGGTAAATCCTACTGGAACACCTAATATTTTTGTGGCAAATTGCAATCTTTTCATCTGTGACTGGTTAAGGTAAGGGTGGATGTGCACACTTCTCAAACAAAAATATTGAAAGGTTTTAACATTTAATTACTTTTTATTAAAATGATGCCTCTGTTTTTATAGAAATAATACTTTTTACAAAATACCATAAAAAATACATATCTTGATTTTTGTTGAGTTCAACATTTTAGTTAATAAGGATATGTAGATTTTAGATATCCACCATAGATACACAGTTTATGAAAATATTCATTTTTACATGACATTAGAGGTAAAGCAGACCAACAAAGTCAATATTAAATGCAGTCATTTAGTTTCCACTTTAATTCAAAGTAATTTATAAATTGGTGCAGAATATACAATATTTGAGTGGAAAGGGTGATTTGCTTAAAAACACAAAATGAATTACTGGTATAGAATTGTTTGCAATATTATTTACATTTTTAGGTAAAAACTTTCATAAGATGTGAAGACATCAGACACACTATTGTTATCTTTTTCTACTAAATTCCAGTGTTACTGCTGTGCATCTGAGGACCACCTTCCTGGCTCTGATAAGGTAAACAATACCACCCTAGAATGAGATAGGGTGCTAACGCTACCCATCCTCCTCCGCAGTGAAGAAAATCACCCAAGAGTTTACGACTGACCCCACCCACTGCCTGAGAAACTCCACCCCTTCTGGTTCTCAGAATAAAAAGCCAGCTCATTCTTGAAAGGTGGTGTCACATGCCAAACTGAATATTTCAGAAAACAGAGTTAGCAGTGTTAACCACAGCAAAAAATTATTAAGATATATGACATTTTGTTTGAGCTGTTTTTGGCTGTTTTTCTGTTTGTTTTAACTGGGATACTAAGTAGTAATACAACTTTTCTTCCCTGAGTTGTCTACCTACCCAGCCATTTCTTACACACCATACTGGGATTAGTTTCATATTCATTTTCTATATAATAAATCTCTATATTATTCTACTTTTTATTATATTCAGTTTTGATAATTTACTTCTGTTTACATTATTACCTTGTGTAATAAATATTACCATAATATAGTGGCCTAGTGTCATCTCTGTCCTGGAACCTTGTTGACAGTCAGGACACATTCCAAAACTGTTTACTTTTTTTTTTTTTACCTTAATATATATTTATACATCTATTTATGCTTTAAATACCCTATGATTAAATTTTAAACAATATGCAATATATGTTTCACAGAATATCTTTGAAATTTAAATAGCCAATAGTCAATAAACTGTGTAATAAATAAAGTTAAAAAATAAGGAATTAAGAACAATATTAATACCCACAGAATGAAAACCCATGCCAATTTAAAGCTTAAAACTTTATGTGTTATGTGGATACTGTTGTCCCAGTTGCACATGGCTGCTACAGATGTACATGAGCTGTCAACTGCCACTATTGCAGTATTAACAGTTGTTTTCATCTTGGCTATTTTTATTATGTGAAAATGAGACTTGGGGATTGGCCTTCACTCTTCATCGGTCTCTGTTTCTCCGGAGAAGGACAAAGTTGTTAAAATATATATACTTTAAATGAAAGACTTTTCCCTCTGTGTTTAAATCTAAAGGCATGTGGATAACAAGAGAATGATTGCATGTTCAGCACTGCAAAAGAAATGCAAGGTGGCAGTTTGTGGGTCTAAGGTAATGAATTGAAATGGTACAATACGAAATCTGTGGCCACATCACCTTTACAGAAATGCCAAAATAAACTCCCAAGAGCAGTCTTTAAAAAAGACTGCTGAACAATGTGACAAATTTCTATGAGTTTTGCCAGTGGCAAAGTATGAAGGACTTTTTTTGGGTTTCAGGTATAGATTTATACTGCATTATCCATTTAATTTCTTCTTCTAAGACAGTACAAAAAATAGCACTTTTATTATTCATTCTTCATATTCATATACTCTAGTGATTGTGTCAATCTTGTCAAATCTGTTGCAGTCACCTTTTTTGAATTGCCTTACATTTTAATTTGAAAACATTTATTTTTAAAATCAAAAATTAACCTTTGAGCTTAATTATAATTTTGACACATTTTTGCTACTATTAGAATCTGAATACAATAAGATTTAAAATGATGTTTAGAATGATGTTTGCAAATAGATTACATAAATGTAGTAACAAAACCAACAACAAGGGGCAGAAAAAGAGATCCTTCTGCTTTACATGGTTGCTTCACAGTACTGACTATTAAGCAAAGCAGCAAATTTATATCTTCCAACAGCAACCTACTAGAACACATACCCACGCATACACACACAAACCATATCAAAATAGTATTTCACAACTACATACTGTGTCTACAAGAATTTGCTTCCCCATCCCAAAGGTGTGCACATTAGGTTCAGCGGTGATTGAAACTGACCAGATGCAGCCCTGAAAGGTTCCACCACCACACAAACATCTCCCAGAATAACCAGGTTTGAAAAATTAACAAATGTTTCACTGGTTTCAAAAAATAACTTTTTGTACTACAAATATCCATTTATCATATTAGCCTTAATGGTAGCTCAACAGCATAAACAGTGTAAGGATAGAGCACAGAGTCACCCACTTACCACATACTGTTAACTCTGAAAAATGACAGATAATGTTTATTACATTTTCATATTTTCCACTACCTATTATAGAAATTACTTAACTAAAGCATCATGAAGCAAAAACAAAAAAAAATATATAGCACACAGAGTAGTGAAACAAGCTGTAACTAAAAACGTTTATCAGTTTTATCGATATAGTTAACACATCACTTTAATAATGTACTTAAGGAGAAAAGAGCAATGCTAAATTAAAATGGTTCACTATTTTGTTTACAGTATGTAACAGTCATACATGAAAAAGTTTATTTTGCCAAGCAAATATACTGCTCAAAAGAATTAAAGGAACACTTTTTAATCAGAGTATAGCATAAAGTCAGTGAAACTTATGGGATATTAATCTGGTCAGTTAAGTAGCAGAGGGGGTTGTTAATCAGTTTCAGCTGCTGTGGTGTTAATGAAATTAACAACAGATGCACTAGAGGGGCAACAATGAGATGACCCCCAAAACAGGAATGGTTTAACAGGTGGAGGCCACTGACATTTTTCCCTCCTCATCTTCTTCTGACTGTTTCTTCACTAGTTTTGCATTTGGCTACAGTCAGTGTCACTACTGGTAGCATGAGGCGATACCTGGACCCTGCAGAGGTTGCACAGGTAGTCCAACTTCTCCAGGATGGCACATCAATACGTGTCATTGCCAGAAGGTTTGCTGTGTCTCCCTGCACAGTCTCAAGGGCATGGAGGAGATTCTAGGAGACAAGCAGTTACTCTAGGAGAGCTGGAGAGGGCCATAGAAGGTCCATGACCCATCAGCAGGACCAGTATCTGCTCCTTTGGGCAAGGAGGAACAGGATGAGCACTGCCAGAGCCCTACAAAATGACCTCCAGCAGGCCACTGGTGTGAATGTCTCTGACCAAACAACCAGAAAGACTTCATGAGGGTGACCCAAGGGCCCCATGTCCTCTAATGGGCCCTGAGCTCACTGCCCAGCAGCATGCAGCTCGATTGGCATTCGCCATAGAATACCAGAATTGGCAGATGCACCACTGGTGCCCTGTGCTTTTTACAGATGAGAGCCGGTTCACCCTGAGCACGTGACAGAAGTGAAAGGGTCTGGAGAAGCTATGGAGAACATTATGCTGCCTGTAACATCATTCAGCATGAGCAGTTTGGTGGTGGGTTAATGATTGTCTGGGGAGGCATATCCATGGAGGGTCACACAGACCGCTACAGGCTTGACAAAGGCACCTTGGCTGCCATTAGGTATCAGGATGAAATCCTTGGACCCATTGTCAGACCCTATGCTGGTACAGTGGCTCCTGGTGCACGACAATTCCTGGCCTCATGTGGTGAGAGTATGCAGGCAGTTCCTGGAGGATGAAGGAATTGATACCATTGACTGGTCACCACACTTTCCTGACCTAAATCCAATAGAACACCTCTGGGACATTATGTTTTGGTCCATCCAATGCCACCAGGTTGCACCTCAGACTGTCCAGAAGCTCAGTGATGCCCTGGTCCAGATCTGGGAGGAGATCCCCCACAACACCATCTGTCATCTCATTAGAAGCATGCACCGATGTTGTCAGGCATGTATACAAGAACACAGGGGCCATACAAAGTGCTGTGTACAATTTTGAGTTGCTGCAATTAAATTTTGGCAAAATGGACTAGCCTGCCACATAATTTTTTCACTCTGATTTTTGGGGCGACTTTGAATTCAGGGCTCTGTAGGTTGATCATTTTCATTTCCATCAAACGATGTGGCATCCTTTCATTCCTAACACATTACCCAGTCTATATCAGTATAGATATCCAGGAGGATTTCTTTTTCCCATTGAGATCTGATGTGTTTTCAAAGTGTTCCTTTAATTTTTTTGAGCATTTTATGTCAGGTTAATTCAATTTATTTCTCAAACCTCCTTAATCTAATTTGGGGTTATGGGGACTGAAGCATACTCAGACAGAAGCAAGCGCAAGTCAAGAACTAGCCATAGAAGTTCACAGTCAGTCTTTAAGCTTAAATAATTAAATATATATTATTTTTAATATCATATATTTGGGCTGACACTGTTACTGTTACTCAAAGTGACTTACAAGGTATCTAACAATTGTTTACAGATATGTTTTACAGTTTGAGCACAAACAATTTCGGTGACTTGCTCAGGGTCACTCAGTGAGGGAGAACTGGCAACCTTGACTACCCTTTGGCACAACACTAAATTTTATAATCCCTAGGATGAGATGTCTTTTCAATTCTATATTTCATAATGTGTTTTTAATTTTTAAACAAAGTCATATCTTATTATTAAAGGAATGTTAAAATCATTTGCTGCTTTTACTGCTAGACTGACATGGTAACGTTTAGCCTGTGCATTTCTTATCCCTTGTTAGCACAAGAAGAACACTGTAGCTGGCAGTTTGGGTATAAATGAAAAACATTAGAAATTAATTGCACATAAATTTATTTTCATGCTTTTTTGTTAAAACACTAAGCCACACTGCCAGTGAAAAATTTACAATGGCAAAATATTAGCCAGTGAAAATTTTATTGTTTGATAAATGTGTAAGATGTGTGGAACATATGGCAAAGCAGCAAAAATTCTACAAGCTTTCTTGTAGTCAATCTAAAGAAAGAATTTTCATTAAAATTGCTTTAATTATTTCACCAAAACTTTTTACTTGAGCTATTTATTTTGGTTTTGTTTGCATATTAAAACTCAAAAAACTTTGTCCAAAGGTAAATATATCCTTCAAATGAAATGAATGGTAACTCCATCCACCATATTTGCTGCTTGTGACTTAATAATGATAGCAATCATTCTAAATAGACTATACATTTTGTCTTATCTCATTTACATTAGAAATGGCAGTTCAATTATCAAAGGTGGCACCCAAATACATCAAATGGGATATGTTGCAAACAGTCATAAGTTATAGCTTTAAGTGATACATTCAAAAAATGAATGACCCATAGTATTGGTTGTAAATTGAAAATAATCCATAAATCCTACTTTAGTACATAATTAGCTGAAGGTCATCATGGTGATGCAGCAGCTTACATTATTACTTTATGTTCTCTGGATTATGGTCTGATTTCCTGCTAAATTGCCTTCTGCGTGGAAGGTTTTTATGGTTGTCCAGTGTTTGTATGCCATTACCACTGTGGTCAGACCTAGTACTTACCCATCTGGAAACATACCACCTTCATCACCCAAAGAAGTGATTCCCTAGAGCCATATATTACTTGTCCTGTTGTACAATTCTGTTTACCCACGTATAGCTATGATCATATAACCAGGCATAATACTAAATCACAAATTAAGATATGGCTCATGAAGGTAGTATCTGTGTTCCTTAAGGGTTTCCATGTTTTTCCTCAATTACCTTTACTAATTCTTTAAACATCATATAGAAAGAGTAGGAAGCACTTTGGCCATTGTTCCTCAAAGTAAAGGTTGTTCATGTGCTTCTTATGAAATTCAGCCCCTCTGGTCATTCTGGTGAGGGTGAGTTGGCCCCCCAGCCCCCACTTTTTGTGCCCAAATGGTGTATATGTCACTGAGAGTATATGAACTATTTGCTTTCCGTCCATTCGGCATGGTGTAATGTAGTATTCACAGCAATATGACATTTTGCAGTATTCAGAGAAATATGTCTAGACACAATAATGAGCCCATTTAACCATTGGTGACAGTTAGTGACAGCAACTGTGGCCATGGGCATCCCCGATTGTTAATTGTTAATGTGCCAGTTCATTCTTTACATTTTCGACTGATACAGAATTTATATGCAATATGCCTGCAGTGTTGTAGTATGGCAATAGCTTAATTTATTTTGTATACGAACCAATGAGAAAGCTTGTTTCATTTCTAACATGTAGGTGAGTTTTGGGAAATTACTATACACCTGACCAAATGTGAGATCCTCTGTGGTGCTTTCAAATTCTATCTTGTTTTGGGAGCCCATGTTTTCTTCCACACTCTAAAAGCTGTGTCTTTATGTTGCTTAGAGGCTCTGAGAATCAGAATCACTTTATTGCTAGCATGTGATACATACCAGAATTGACTTTGGTTAGGTGCAAAACATGAAATACAAAACATTACCAACTCAAGACAACACAATTTCAACCCACCATTAACCTAACACTGTGCAAATCACTATACAAATTTCTTGAACAAAACATTTACAAACTTCAGTAGTTAACTCATATAAATAGAAAAATTATACAAAATAACATAGATATTAAAATAGTACAAGATGAGCATGTATGAAGTATTTACAAATAGACAAACAGCACAGTTTCCAGTTATATGTTGCAAACACTGTTAGCAGTAATCCTATCTGAATAATCTAAGAAGCTGCAGAGATAGCATGTAGTTGGGACTGCAACAGACTTATATCTCCTCTCTGATGGCAATTTAATGAACAGATGGTTGCTGGGGTGGGCGGAGCCAGTTACAATCTTTCTTGCTCTCTTTTTAGCTGTGGTGATAAACAGACCTTTTAATATTTGGAGACAGCTCCAATGATTTCCTCGGCTGAACAAATCACCTGCTGCAACTGAGTCTTAGAAGAAGAGGAGACAGGAGGAAACTAAAGGGTGATGGAGAAGATCACAATACTCTCAATGTTGGCTGAGTAAAAATTTAACAACATACGCCTGGATATGCTAAGCTTCTTAAGCTGGTGAAGGAAGAACAATCTCTGCCAGGCTTTCTTGATGATGTAGGCGATGTGCTTTTCCCATTTTAATGTACAGTGATCCCTCGCTATGTCACGCTTCAACTTTCGCGGCTTCACTCTATTGCGATTTTTTTCTCATACACGCTTATGTCACTACGCATCCGCTTTCTGAGAACTTTTATCTAAGCCCTACGATGGCTCCTAAACGTGCTGCTTTTTCTAAGCCTTCTGACAATAAAACTAAGCGACGGAGGAAGATACTTACTATCCAGGAGAAGGTGAAACTCTTGGATATGATTAAAGATGGCAATATCTTACAAAAGCCTCCTCAAGCATATGAAAAGACAGCGCCAACAACTGTCTATCAAGATGTTCTTCAGCCCCGCACCCAGACACCCACTGCCTACTCCTAGTACTCCTTCAGCGGAAGAAGACAACAAAGCACCTGCTGAAGATACTGCACTACCTCTGAAGACTCTACTACTGAGATCGTGCAATTCATAGGTTAGTGGTTGTGTGTAAGAACTGTGTGTGTTTGTGTGCAGTACAATAATCTACTATATAAAAGCGTTTGGGATTGTCCTTCCGTCCCATGAGTGCAAAGCGTAGCGGTATTCCGCTTATCACAGACTTACTACTTGCGGCTTCAGGTACGAAGCGACGTGATGTGAGCAGAGTTCTGGTGCTTTTATTGTTTGCTTTTGTGCGCGATGCGCTGGAAAAATAGACAAAATTATGTCTCTGGAAATAATGTTGATGGAGTACAAATGCCTCACCGCATAGTAAATATCAGGGGAGATGGTGCTTGCTTATTCTCATCTATAGCTTATTTAGTGCATGAAACTCCGTCTTTAGCGGTACAGATTCGGGCTGACATTGTACGACTTTGGACAGGCATTTGAGGGGATAAAAAAAACTTAGGTTTTCGGGAGATGTTATGAATGGGCACTTTGATGTTCTCATTCCCTACACTTACATGCCTGATGTACACATGGAGCGCACAAAAATTGAGGATAAAAGTCGGTCGCCTTAAAAGGCGAGTGAGCCTAGTAATATGATATTTGTAACATCTAATATGTCTTATTTTCTCTTATTTTGTCTAATATATTGGGTAATACGAGTGTAATGGTGACTAAAGGGTGTTATTTCATGTCTAGAGGGCTCTAATAATGTTACAAAACGTATTTAGAAGGTCGTAAACAGGTTTTGTATACTCTAACTGCGAAAATATTCGATTTATAAATAAAGAATTCTACTTCGCGAAAATTAATTTATCACGGTAGAGTCTGGAACGGATTAACCGTGATAAACGAAGGTTAACTGTATTAGTAAAAATAGTCTCCGGGAATTTAAATGAATGAACCACAGACAAAGTCTGGCCATTGATTTGCAAAGGTGGACAGTTAGTGACTTGTCAGCAGAAATCAATTATCATTTCCTCTGTCTTAGTGGTATTGAGCTCCAAGTTGTTGCAATATCTTCATTCTAAAAGATATTGGAAATGAGACTCACTACGGTTGTGTCATCTGCAAACTTTAGGATTTTTACAGAATTGTCCATTGATCTGCAATCATTTGTATAAAGTGAAAACAGGTGGGGTGAAAAAACACAGCCTTGGGGAGACCCTATGCTAATTGACATTAGATCTGACATATAAGGGCACAGTCTCACATACTGCTTTCTACCTGTCAAGAATCTCATAATCCACTGGCAGGTACATCTAACTGGATTAGCTTACTCTGAAGGAACTCTGGAAAAATGATATTGAAGGCTGAGAAAAATTATACAAACAAGACAATCACATAGATGTTAGGCAAGTCCAGGTACTGAAGAAAATATTGGAGGCATAAATTAACTACAGAGGGACAGAGGAGGAATGTTGATATATATGGCAGAGGGTCAGAGTCCAAGCAGGAGCTCATGTCCTTGTCAAGCTGGCAATAAAACGCATTTGGCCGAATAGACAAAATGATGGAGAATAAAGCTTGGGAGCACTACTGCCTGTAATCTGTAAGTTTTTTTCAGAGAAGTTCACACTACGTGGTTGTTACTGCTAAATTCTTTTTCCAGTTGATTTTTATAAGTGGCTTTTACAGCTCTCAGAGCTTTATTAAGATATATTCATCCCTGTTTCCCAGACCTGTATGCCTGATCCTTAGCAGCTTTGAGAACACTCAGCTCCTTGGTGAACCACGGCTTGTCATTGTTGTATCTCACAATGGTCATCTTAGGGAGACACACATGTTCACAGAAGTAGAATAATTTGTTACAATGTCATATATTTGTCTATGCTGCTACTCTAGCCTTCCATTACTTTCCAATCAATGAAGCCTAAACAGTCCCTTACCCTTCCAACAGCCTCAGGAGTCCATCAGTGGCTAATAGTCCTGGTGGGCTTTGACTGTTCCAGTTTCCGTTTATAGCTGGGAACATGCAAAATCATGGTGTGGTCAGTGTTGCCAAGAATTGTACAGAAGAAATGGTAAAATGCCCCACTAATGTTGGTGTTAAAGTGATCCAATGTTCTGCTCTCATGTACTGTATGAGGCAGTTGATCAGTTGGTATCTGTGGTTAAAATCCTCCCTAATTAAAATGACACTACTGGGGAAATTATTTTCCAAATGATGAATGTTATCAGCTAGCAACTGTTGTGCCAATTGAGCATTCGCATCAGAAGGAAAGTAAATACCAACCACTATAACAGAATGAAATTCCCTGGGTAAATGAATGGCTTGCAATAAATGAGAAGAGCTTCTAAATTAAAAAAGAGGCAGAGGAAAAAGAAAGAATTTCAGATTTATCCCTACACTAGGTATTGTTTATAAACCACCACCTTATGATTTGCCATAAAGTCCACTGTTAATAGTCCGGCCTGAATAGCTGATATCCTGCCATTTGAAAAATGTTGTCCAGTAGACCCGAATTAAGTGACCATGTTTAAGTAAAACAGATTTCACAAAAATGTGCAAAATCTTTGTTACTCCTAATCAGTAATGCCAGTTCATCTATTTTGTTGACAAGCAAGCGAACATTTGAAAGGCACATTGCCAGGAATGAAGCAAGAAAGCCTCTGCATCTTCAGCACACTAGAGCGCCAACCCACTTATCTCTGTACCTCCTTGTGCAGTGTGATTGACGGTCGGCAACTTATGGAGCAGCTCATTTTTTCACTATTGCAGACAGATATGTGCGAAAGTGGTTGCCCGTCCAGTGGTGCCTGTTTCATGCTTCAAGAAGCCAGAATAGGTAAGAGTTTCCAATGATCCTGAACTAGATAGGTTGGAGTTAAAATGGATTGATGTTTGGATGCACAACTGTAGCCATATTAATTACAATGACAGCTTATGTTCATCTACTGGGCTATGTATGGCCCTTCACTAATAGTCAATTAATCTGGCCATCATTCCAGCTCCCTCATTCAAATGTGTGATATTATCACTTAAAATGAAAGCAATTGACAGCTGAATGGTTATCACACTGTCAAAAGAAACATGAATCAGGTGTTTATTTATTTCTGAAACAATTTTGTAAATTGATAAAAGCATTAATAATGATGGCTTTTTTGCCTTGGAATCACAGTTGGATTTTATCGGTGTCTCTTGTCAGAGGTTCTGTCCTTCCCAGTATGCAAAGAGGAAATCCTCAAGCCCCTCTAAGCAGAAGCACGTTTGACGTCTCTGCCTTTGATTTGGCTTGCTGCTCCCAACTTTTTTTTGTGTGTTCCCTCTCATACCACCATGTAACTCTTTGCATAACACAGGTTGAGAGCCACAACTGTAACTTGCACATTCAGCTATCTTGTTCCAAAACTGTCAGAATATGATGAACAAATTATAAAAGGAATACTCCATGAAATACACTGCATACAAAAAAATAATTTATTCTTAACAATTATCTTGCCTTCAGTTATGTTATAGACACTGCTATATGTAATTCCTCATTTTCAGGTACATATTATTATTCTGTTATTAGGCTTCTAAGTTGATCATTGTTATTTTTGATGTATTTACCAATCAATTATATTTTCAAATACTGTTCTAGTGCCTTGACTTTATGAAAGGAGTTTTGCGAGTATTGGTATTTTTTATGGGATTTTGTGGTTTTCTCTTCTGGATTGTAGATTTGGACTTGTTTATTTAGGATTGCCTTCTGGGGAACTCTTTTTCTTGCCTATTTTTGCTCTTTGAGCATTTTGCTTGTATTTTTTTCTAATAAATCCTTTATTTATAAAAATTCATTGGTTGGCTGTTTTTGTGTACAAGCCAGAGGCTACATCCATTTGGATTTGTTTGGAAGCCCTAATCATAACATAATAATCTCAACATAAACAAAAAATGTCTTTTGTCTAGTGAATTGGTTCAAGCTGAAATAAGTTTCTTATGAGATTGCCTAATGAACAATTTTCAACTATTCTTCTGCACTTTTAATTTTCAACCCCATTTACTGGTTTGCTAATTATAAAAAGTTTGCAGTTTCTGTAAAACTTTCTGAGGCAATATCTTTTTTTAAAGATACCTTAAAAACACCTTAAAGAGGATAAAAATGTTTTTGACAGTGAAGATTGTGTGCATTCCAGTTTAAAGAGTTTTGGTTTCCTGCTGGTTTAATATAATATAAAGGGTGCATCACAGAAAGAAAGGGAAAAAATAAAAATTTAATATTGACCTACACATCTGCTTGGGAATGAAACAGGGCTATTTTCCAAAGCAGGAAACAGATAAAGACTTGCACAGATAATAGCAAAAGAAGTAAAATTTTGTCTTTGATATATGTGTAGATATAAAGGAGATAGAATGGAGAATGAAGTTATCTTGAAGGATAAAAAAAACATATATGGAAAAGTTGTGCAATGAAAGAAGAACATAAAACAAGTGATGACTGATATGTATATATATAATATATAATTTTTTTTTTCTAATATATAATTTTTTTTTTCCTTTAGTGCAACTGGAAATATCTCTTACTGTTTGCAATTTTAGTTTAATATTCCTGTATTCCTTTGTGATTTAAACTAATTCAAAGACAAATGTTAAGTATAAACTTTGGAATGTAAGCAATTGTGCCATCTTATTTTCTGTTTATAAGTCAGACAAATCTATTCTCAAGATAAAGTACAACAAGGTGAGAAGCCCAAGACAGTAAGGTGATTGACTTTCCAAATATTCTTGGCATTGCATTTTTTTCTAAACAGACATGTGTATTGAATTTTTTTTTAATTTACATTTATTTAGTATAATTTATGCTATTAAAGAATACAGTACACTTGGCATTCCAACTTTCAGATATTTTTTTATCCCTACATATTCTTTCTAATGTAACTACTTAATTAAATATACTAACATTTATTATCTAAAAACAGCCCTATCCCTGCAGGATCTCAAAGAAATGAGAAAAGGCAGCTGTGCTTATTTTGAATGGCATCTCCTAAGATGTTGAGAGAACAATCCTGTTTGAATATAATACTGTTTTACGTATTGTTATATTTAAAGTTCAGTTTATTTTTGTATAGTGCTCTCCACTGAGCACAAGTACACAGCACTGTGACAATTTCTCAGGTAAAATGTAGAAACAAACTTAATATTACAAGCTACTAATAACATAATTGTTAGACCTAAACATAGAAATTTGTTTTAACAGGCAGGAAAATAAAGTAGTTTAAACTCATTAATGTAAACGGAGCCCAGCAATATCTGCCCAATATCTGCTCTACTCTTTCTCTCCTAGGACATGAAGTGGAAAGCAGTTGACTGTGAGATGCAGCGTGTTGTCGAAGAACTCTGGGCCCATGAGAGTCAGATTCAGTACCTCCTAGCCAGACAGACATACCTCAAGGAACTGTGCCACTCACTCACTGGGCCAAGTGAGTTTTAACCCCGGGCCTAGTGGAAATGATGACGATCCGGGAATCTGGCTGATTCAAAAATTCAGGCAGGGGCTCAAGGCTACATCACCTCCATTGGCTCAGGCAAGCATCGCCATCCAGAACCGCTTCAACTCTCTCTACTCCCCCACCATGCCAGCAGTCTTTGGTGATGTATTTGTTATTGGAGATTCAATTGTTTGCAACCTCAATATGTCTTGCCCTAAACAGAAATCTTTTGTTTCTTGTTTTCCAGTGCACATGAACAAGCTATTTTGAGAAGTGTACCAACAGTTTGAGAAGCACAAGGACATGGCTGTTGGGACCATTATGTCTACATTTGGGTGTAGACGACATTCAGTATCAACAGTTGAAGTTTGTAAAGGTGGACTTTGCCACACTAATTTAAGCCACTAAGGATGCCAGCTACGAAGATCATCATTTCCCCTGTCTCTGTCTCTGTCTATGGTCAGGTGAATCATACAGTCATCTGCTGGCCTTGAACAACTGGTTCAGAGGCGTTTGCAAGAAACAAAACATCGATTTTGTGGACAACTGGCTTAATGGTGTGGCAGTGTTGATTGAATTACAGCTTTGCCAAGGCAAAAAGGCAGTTTTTTAGCAAGTATTTACTCGAAACAATTAAACATTTAAAATGCTGATTTTGGTACCTTTATATCTTTTGAGTATCAATGTCAAATTTTATTGAAGGAGTATCCCAGTCTGTTGTATTGACCATTTATAGACCTCCTAACTATAATGTGTCTTTTACTGAGGAATTCTCAGACTTAGTATCTTTAATAATAACTAACTATGAAAGGTTCCTAACTGTAGGTGATTTTAATTTTCATGTTGATAACCAGTGTGATGCAAAAACAAGAGAATTCATTAATTTACTGCACTGCTTTGATCTCAGTCAGCATGTCAGCCAGCCCACGTATAAGGGGTACACACACTGGATTGCAAAATGTTTAAAAGTTGATGTGTGGCAGGTCATGGATATCTGTATATCGGACCAGTTGTGCATATTATTTAATGTAGAAATACTGAAAACTACAACTAATGAGAAGAATATTTCTAAAAAATATTATTTTGATATATCAGCATCTTCAATGTTTGCTAATATTCTAAACAATCAGTCTGATTGTAGTGCTTACCTCAATAGCACTAACAGTATTAAAAGTAAAGTGGAAAACTTTTAGGTCTGGATTTAAAAGACCAATGAATCGTCTTTAAAATATGCAGGTAGGCTATTCCCCTGCTTTGGGGCCCTGTAACTAAAAGCTTATATGTTATTAATCCTTAGAATCTTTAGTAGGTCGGCTTCTGGTTTGTAAGTAATAACAAGGTCCAATAATCCAACAGGGACTTTCTTGGCCATTTCAGGGTTTATTTGTAAGAAGGAGCATTTTGCAATTAAGCCAATGTAAAGACTTAAGAACTGTAGTTATGTGTTTGTAGTTTCTACTTTTTGTAATGATCCTTGCAGCAGAATTTTGAATTAACTGAAAGATGCATAAAGAATGATTTAAGCACCCTGTGAATAATATTGCAATAGTCAGTCCTGGAAATAAATGCATAAGTTACTTTCTCTGTATCCTCAATATTTACAGAACATCTTAATTTTCAAACATTTTAAAGATGGAAAGAACATATTTTGGATAGTTTTATAATGTATGTTTTTCAGGACATGCTAGTGTCAATGATAACACCCACACCTTTCTCACATCACTCTTTCCAGGATGTCTGCTATTATTTTTCCTAATATTTTCCAGTTGCTCAAATATACCATGAAATTGTCACACATTATCCTTTTTCAACATTCCCTAACCTAAACTACTCATGAAAAATGTTTTTATTATTTGTCATTATACACAAGAAACAGAGTCTTTTACCAAGAAAGACATGTTCCAATTTCAAAACAGCAAAGCAATGTTGCCCAGATGTTATTATATATTATTAAGCGAGTATGTCATGTGAAACATCACCTAAATGTGTTTTAATTACAGAGTGCTTCCAGTATGAAAAGAATCAGTTAATGCTACTTTTCAGAATAGGCTGAATTAACAGAAATGACTCAAATCAATTGCTGCAAATGAGTAGCATCATTATTGCTGCAATCTAAAAATCCATCCTTTTCCTTTCATTGAACAGTATTCAACACAAAATGATCATTACTGCTTTAGTGGGGCCAATACAAAATAATGCTTTGAAAATATGTTTAACATAATCTGGTTGTCATCCAAAGAAAGATATTTGCACCATTAAGGAAATCTTTGCTTGTTAGCCAGCTAAAAAATGAAAAGTGGAATGCATCCATTGTACACTGTAAGGCATACAGGGATGATGGCTAAGGTTTTGGAGTATAAAGCACAAAACTGGAGTTTCAATGACCCACACTTTTCATAGCTAATAACACAAAAACTAATAATAAAGCATATTGATCCTTAATTGAAATTCTGAACAAGTTCATGTTGCAGGAGGGCTCAGGACAAATAAAATGTCTTTCCTTTCAAATTACATTTCCTTATTGTGACTTTTACTGTTATAATAAAGCTTTAACCCAGCCACGGGGGATGCACAAACCAGTGTGTTTCTTTGTGCCGGTCCCAAGCCCAGATAAATGGGGAAGTTTACATCAGGAAGGGCATCCTGTGTAAAATTTTGCCAAATCAATATGCAGAGAACAATACAAATTTCCATACCAGATCAGTATGGTAACAGGGTGCTGGAAGAAATTGCGCTACTGTTGGCAGTATGACTGGGGAAGAGAGGGGAGAGAGTTAGCAGATATGATGGAGAGAAGGAAGGTTGATATATTGTGCTTGCAAGAGACTAAATGGAAAGGGAGTAAGGCCAGGTGGATTAGTTGTGGATTCAAATTGTTCCATCATGGTGTGGATTGGAAGAGAAATGGAGTAGGGGTTATTCTGAAGGAACAATGTAAAGTAGCCCAGCGTTTTGGAGGTGAAAAGAGTATCAGACAGAGTAATGATTATGAAGCTGGAAATTGGAGGTATGATGATGAATGTTATTAGTGCATATGCCCTGCAAGTTTGGATGTGCAATGAATGAGAAAGAAGATTTTTGGAGTGAGTTGGATGAAGTGATGAACAGTGTACCCAAAGGACAGAAAGTGGTGATTGGAGCGAATTTCAATGGACATGTTGGTGAAGGGAACAGAAGAGGCATTGGGTAGTGTGAGATAATCCGTCCAGACACCAACAGACTGACACCGGCAGTTTTTAAAAACACACGCTTTTATTAGAATTTGTCCCAAAAGTCCAGATCCAACACACACGTTTATTTACACAACTACTTACAGTTTGCTCTCAGTCCTCGGCCCTTCGGGCCACCTTCACTCCTGTCTCGCAAGCTCCTTCGTCTTCCAAACGACTCCGTCTCCCCAAATGGAGTGAGGCAGCCCCTTTTATCTTGCCCCGGATGTGCTCCAGGTGCCTGATGATGAACTTCCAGCAGCACTCCCCAGTGTGGCGGAAGTGCAGCCCTTGCACCCGGAAGCACTCCGGGCGTAAACCATCCCTGGTCTGTCAGCACTTCCTGGTGTCCCAGAACCGCTGTTCCCCAGGGATCAAGGACCGTCTGGGTGCTCATGGAAAAGTGCTGCTCTCCTGGTTCCTCCTTCTTCCAGGCATTCCGGTGGGGCAGTGTTCCTGGCTGTCTATCACACTGCCCCACCACCAGCTGAAGCCCGTAGGGCGAAGCAGCCCATCCCACGAGGGCTGTCCTTAGACAGGTTGGGGCGCCGGCATGTCACAAAAGATAAGCAAAACATGGCATCATCTGTAAGTGTATACAGACAGCATGTTCACCTGTAACCACGGTTATTGCAATTAAAGCACCGCCGCTTCCCTCCATGTCCTCCTGTCCTCTGGACATGGCAACAGGATAGGTTTCTGTGCTTCGACTGGTCCCCAGCTAGGCTCGGGCTTCCCTGTTTCTGCAGAAGGCAGCTCTTGACAGTAGGTGGGCGCATGGGCCCAACCTGCCCCTTGTCAGGAGGTCCGGATTTCTGTCTCCAGTTCCTCCTCCTTCTACTCTGGGATGCAATGATGGTCTGGGTCTCCTTATGGGACAAAAAGAGGTCCCATGGCGTCTGCATCCCTGTGGACCTCAGCAAGGCTGCTGCTTGGCAACCAGCACTCATCAGCCAGCTCCTCGCACTCCCCCGCACCGGACTCACCCCTACGGCACGATTGGCCACTCTCCCCTCATTCACTGTAGGAGGCCTGGCTACTTGGTGACTGGAACAAAATGATACCGGCCCCACTTCACTCAGCCGTCCTCTTTCATGTACAGTACAGGTCTCACTTACCTATACCACCCCGTCACTCCGACTGGAGAATTCAGTGCTGCACCGCTCCAGTCACTCTCACAGCATTCTCAGAGGCACGATTGCCTTCTCCTCCAGCTTCTGGATGGTCTCACGGAGGCCGCGGATCACTTGCGAAAGCAACCGGACAGGCTGAAGGACCTCCTCCAGCTTTTGTATGGCTGCAAGCACAGAATACTCTCTCAGGTCACTCCCCATGGATTGGGACTCCAGGCGCTGCTGTTCAAGCTGGGCTGTTCTCGGCAACAGCAGGCTCTGGTCCTCCTTGGACTTCACCCTGCCGTTGGCTCCGGGTGCGACGTCCTCCGGCCAGCCAAACGCCTCCAGATGGTTTCCCCCTATGAGGTAGGCACCCAGATCAACGCAGTACACGCCCCAGGATGACCCTCGCCTGGGTCTGGTACCTACCTCTGGAAACCTCTCATCCGGAGGTAGCTTTGATGACCTGACCGGTTCTTTAGGCCCACCGATCCTTTCGTCGGTGACAGGCAGGGCCGCCTGCTGTCGGTAGGCCATGCCTGGCCCTCTTCTTGCCCATTGAGAGGTGCGGTGTCCTCAGGGTCCTAGTGCGACCCCACCAAATGACTGCGCTGTTTGTCAAAACATGTGTGTCTGCACCGAAACCGCGTGCGTCTTGTGCTGCTACTTTACAAATTATTTTAACAACGATTCCCCGCTTTGTAACAGGCTGAGAGTCCCATCTGGGATGCCATTGTGAGATAATCAGCCAGGACACCAACAGACTGACACCAGCAGTTCTTAAAAACACACACGTTTATTAGAATTTGTTCCCAAAGTCCAGCACGAAACACCCTTACACGGCCCTTTTAACATCTGTGGGCTGCCTTTCTTCGCCTTGTCACTGGAGCTTTGTCCACCTCCCGCTTCTGACTCTCGCTTACTGACTGTAGGAAGGCGGCCCCCTTTATTGTCACCTGGACGTGCTCCAGTTGCTCACTGATGTTCTTCCGGTGGCACTTCCTGATGTGGCGGAAGTGCCGCATGAGCACCCGGAAGCACTCTGGGTGTTGGTGGAAGGTCAATGTCAAATTTATTTATATAGCACATTTAAAACAACATAGGAATGCTGTGGACAAAGTGCTTTACAATAATAGAATAAAAGAAAAACATACAATTAACATGAATAACATAAATAGAAATAAAATAAATAAACATAAATAAAATAAATAAATAGAAGTAATGTTACATAATCACAATGAGGAAACCATCAGTATTACTGAAGGTCATGGAATGCAAGTGAATAGAAATGAGTCTTTAATCTTGTTTTTAACAGTTCAATTAAAGAAGACTCTTTTATGTAATGAGGTAAAGAGTTCCCACAGGCGAGGAGCAGCAGCTGCAAAAGCCCTGTCCACTTTAGTTTTACAATTGGTACGAGGGACAACAACAGACAACTGACCAGAAGACCTAAGCACTCTAGATGGCTGGTGTAAAACACACAATCGGATAAATAGGAAGGAGCAAGCCCATGTAAAGATTAAAAAACTAACAACAAGATTTTAAAATCAAATTGAAAACTGACAGGCAGCTAGTGTAAAGAAGCTAATATTGGAGAAACAGAATCAGACTTTCTTGCCCCAACCAGAAAGCAAGCGGCAGCATTCTGGACCAACTGTAACCTGCATATCAGGGATTTGCTAATCCCAAAATACAGCGAGTTGCAGTAATCAAGGCATGAGTAGCCTTCTCAAGATCCCTAGAAGATAAAAAAGGCTTGATCTTACCTAATAGACGAAGCTGGAAAAAGCAACTCTTGACTACAGAATTAACCTGTTTCTCAAAAGAGAGGTTACTGTCAAAGATAACACTAAAATTGCGCACTTGAGGTTGCCAAAGACAGAGAAAGAGTCGAGAAGTCCAAGACCAATTTGGGCTTTAGCTGATGGACCCACTATAAGCACCTACATCTTATTTTGATTCAGATCAAGAAAATTATTAGCCATCCAGGATCTTAGTTCAGAAAGACAGTTGTACAGTTGATTCATTGCAGAGTTGCAGACGGGAATATAAACCTGTGCATCAACAGCATAGCAGTGAAAAGAAATTTTACATTTCCTAAAAATAGCTCCAATAGGGTGATGGTATATAGAGAACAAAATGGATCCCTGAGGAACACCACATTTAAGAGGAGCAGTAGACGAAAAAGAGGAATTTAAAGTCACTGAAATGTGTTTACCAGTTAGATATGGGGTCCTTCCTCCACCTTTCCAGGTGTGGCAGAAGTGTCGATCTGCCTGGGCTTCATGAGGCTTGTGGCACCCCCCAGCGGTATCCACAGGCTCCCATGGGCTTGAGCCTCCCTGCTGCTTCCCCATGGCGCCCCTGCTATCCAGGGTGGCTGCCCCCTCATGACCCAGGGGATGTTTTGTTCTCCTTCCAGGCATCCCAGCTGGGTCTGCCCCCCTGCCTCCTGCCACTGTAGGTATGGCGTCAAGGAGAGGAATGAAGAAGGTCAGAGGATAGTGGATTTTGCCAAAAGGATGGACATGGCTGTGGTGAATACATATTTTAAGAAGAGGGAGGAACATAGGGTGACATAAAAGAGTGGAGGAAGATGCACACAGGTAGATTACATCCTATGCAGGAGAGTCAATCAGAAGGAGATTGAAGACTGCAAAGTGGTGGCAGGGGAAAGTGTGGTTAAGCAGCATAGGACGGTGGTCTGTAGAATGACGTTGGAGATCAAGAAGAGGAAGAGAGTGAGGGCAGAGCCAAAGATCAAATGGTGGAAATTGAAAAAAGGAAGACTGCAAGGTTGAGGAGAAGATGAGACAGGCACTAGGTGGTAGTGAAGAATTACCAGACAGTTGGGAAACTACAGCAGATGTAGTAATGGTGACAGCAAGAAGGGTGCTTGGCATGACATCTGGACAGAGGAAGGAGGAAAAGGAAACCTGGTGGTGGAATGGGGAAGTACAGGAGAGTATACAGAGGAAGAGGATGGCAAAGAAGAAGTGGGATAGTCAGAGAGATGCAGATAGTAGACAAGAGTACAAGGAGATAAGGCACAAGGTGAAGAGAGAGGTGGCGAAGGCTAAAGAAAAGGTGTATGCTGAGTTGTATGAGAGGTTGGACACTAATGAGGGAGAAAAGGAACTGTACTGATTGGCTAGACAGAGGGATGGAGCTGGGAAAGATGTGCAGCAGGTTAGGGTAATAAAGGATAAAGATGGAAACGTACTCACAAGCAAGAAGAGTGTGTTGAGCAGATGGAAAAAGTAGTTTGAGAGGCTGATGAAGGAAGAGAACAAGAGAGAGAAGAGGTTGGATGATGTGGCGATAGTGAATCAGGAAGTGCAACGGATTAGCAAGGAGAAAGTAAGGACAGCTATAAAGGGGATGAAAAATGGAAAAGCCATTGGTCCAGATGACATACCTGTGGAAGCATGGAGGTGTTTAGGAGAGATGGCAGTGGAGTTTTTAACCAGATTGTTTAATGGAATCTTGGAAAGTGAGAGGATGCCCAAGGAGTGAAGAAGAAGTGTACTGGTGCTGATATTTAAGAATAAGGGGGATGTGCAGGACTATAGTAACTACTGGGGGATAAAATTGATGAGCCGCAGCATGACGTTATGGGAAAGAGTAGTGGAAGCTAGGTTAAGAAGTTAGGTGATGATTAGCAGAGATGGGGGACTCAAGTCACATGACTTGACTTGAGTCAGACTCGAGTCACAATTTTCAGGACTTGAGACTTGCTTGATTGAAGTAAGAAAATGACTTGACTTGACTTTGACTTGAGAGGAAAATGACTTGACTTGACTTTGACTTGAGAGTAAGTGACTTGAGACTTGACTTAAAGTGGAAGACTCGACAATGACTTGAACTTTTAAATATAATTCGTTTAATAAAATAAAATAATTTAATAAAATAATTATGACTCAGCAGCACCATAATTTGCGCCTCGCCTTAACGCTGCACAACTCTTAACGTTACCAAGAAGAAGAAGAAGAAGAACGCTGCACAACTCAAACCGCGCCAAACATGGCAGACAATAGTCGAGCTCCTCATATAGTCACGTTTGGCTATAAGGACTTTGAACTAGACCGTACTAACAAAAAAAGATTTGCCAGATGCAGAGAATGCAACGCGAGAGTATCAGACACGACAACCACAACATCAAATTTCATCTGGCACTTCAAAAACCACAAGGAAAGGTAAGAAAGTCGAATTCTTTATAGTCAATATAATAAAATGATTACTAATTAATTAAATTAATCTTTTCTGTTTGTCATAATTTGGCCTTGGTTGCATGTTTTTTTTATCAGAAATGTGATGATCATCTCATAAATAAAACGCTATAACGTTACCAGTGGCGTAGCCACATTTTTATGTTGAGTGCAACTTGAAATGAAAGGGCTTCTTGATATTACATGTAAACTATAATGTCTATATTAAATGTGCGCATTTTCAAGCGTTTGTATGGACTGACTGCGTGTGGTTAGTTGAATGGCAGCTCGTGTAACGTTATACTGCATGAAAATCTAAGATGAAAGCGTCGGTGCAATCACTTCTCCTTCAATAACTCGTTCAAAACGTTTTGGTCATACAGACAAGAATAATTTCATCGTTCGAATCGGTTACGTTAAGTGTCTATAATTTTTTTGTGTACACTCACAATAAAAACAAAATATTGTGTGCTGTATAACAATGAAACCAGTTCAAATAGAAAACAAATATATCAGATTATATATTATGTATGAAACATGTATATTGCAAGTCCACCGCAGAGATGACGATTAAGCTTCATAACTTCATCACTGGGCTATATTAACATACATTATATTTATATTCTGCTGAAATGAAAAAGATCCTCGATCATTAAGAAATTGTTTTTTTGAGGAAAACATTTCAGGATTTCTCTCTATATAATGGATATGTATGGCACCCCGAAGTTTGAATTTCCAAAATGCAGTTTAAATGCAGCTTCAGAAGACTCTAAACGATTCCAGCCGAGGAGGAGGAGTCTTATCTAGCGAAACAATCGGTTATTTTCTAAACAAATGGACAATTTATATACTTTTTAACCTCAAATGCTGGTCTTGTGTTGTCTTTGCGCAGTCTGTGTGATTCGGGTAAATACAGTCTTAGATTGCAGCAAAAGTGCAGACACAGTGTTTACACAGTTAACATGTATAGAAGCTCAAATGCCCTTTACAAAAAAAGGTAAAAACAGCATTGCAGGATGTTTTTGACATTAAAGATATAAAAGAGATTGTTGTTTTTTTGACATCTATTAACTGTATTTACTCGAATCACACAGACTGCACAGAGAGGAGACAAGACCAGCATTTGAGGCTAAAAAGTATATAAATTGTCAATTTGTTTGGAAAATAACCAATCATTTCGGACATTCTGAAGCTTCATTTAAACTGCATTTTGTAAGTTCAAACTTCGGGGCGCCATACATATCCATTATATATAGACAGAAATCCTGAAATGTTTTCCTCAAAACAAAAAAAAAACAATTTCTTTATGACTGAGGAAAGAAAGACATGAACATATTGGATGACAAGGGGGTGAGTACATTATCTGTACATTGTTGTTGTCAAAGTAAACTAATCCTTTCAGATTGAATTGCATTATACATTTTAGACTGGATTTCTTAGTTTTAAACATTTTGTGTAAGCAACACAATTTTGTTTTCAGATATTAATGTAGCACAGATATGCATATAATTTAAATATAGCAATGCAAATAAGATACATAATATATGTATATAAGTTCATCTTTTCTGTAAAAATGTTTCTGTGCAAAAATAAACGTATCGAAAATTTAACCTCTGTTTGTTTTAGTACTGCAACTTGACTTGACTTGGCTTGAAACTTATCAGGACTCGACTTGACTTGCTTAGGGTGAACCCTTGACTTGGACTTGACTTGCTTGATTTGTCTTAACTGTGACTTGAGACTTGACTCGAGACTTGATGGTTAACACTTGAAACTTGCTTGGACTTGATCATATGCGACTTATCCCCGTCTCTGATGATTAGTGAGCAGCAGTATGGTTTCATGCCAAGAAAGAGCACCACAAATGTGATGTTTGCTCTGAGGGTGTTGATGGAGAAGTATAGCGAAGGCCAGAAAGAGTTGCATTGCATCTTTGTGGACCTGGATAAAGCATATGACAGGGTGCCTCGAGAGGAGTTGTGGTATTGCATGAGGAAGTCGGGAGTGGCAGAGAAGTATGTAAGAGTTGTACAGGATATGTACGAGGGAAGTGTGACTGTGGTGAGGTCTGCAGTAGGAGTGACTGCTGCATTCAAGGTGGAGGTGGGATTACATCAGGGATTGTCTCTGAGCCCTTTCTTATTTGCAGTGGTGATGGACATGTTGACAGATGAGATTAGACAAGATTCCCTGTGGACTATGTTGTTTGCTGATGACTTTGTGATCTGTAGCGATAGTAGGGAGCAGGTTGAGGAGACCCTGGAGAGGTGGAGATATGCTCTTGAGAGGAGAGGAATGAAGGTCAGTAGGAACAAGACAGATAACATGTGTGTAAATGAGAAGGAGGTCAGTGGAATGGTGAGGATGCAAGGAGTAGAGTTGTAAGTTGGTTGAGAGTAATTTTGAGAAGATTTCTAATACACATAACATTTTGTCTAGCAGCATTAATAAGATGTCATGTGATAAAGACCATTTCACTTCTAAATGGTATGCTTCCATTATTTTTTTATTTACTAATGTTCTTTTTTTCATTTTGCTCTACTTCATCCATCCGTTTTCTTAACACTAGAATAGGCATGGCTAAAGGTTTTTAAATCTTTAATTACTTAATTATTGTGCATGTCATGTTTCTCTCCTTTTTTGACTTTTCCTAAAGTGCTGCAATGCAAATGCTTCTATTGTTGTAACTCTGAATTTTTGTTCAGAAAACATGATTTTTCATATTTGTTTCTACACAACATACTACCATTACCAACACAAGCAACACTATTGAATGTTGGTACTGAGTTGTAAATGTCTCAAGGAAAATTTGTCTTCTAAGAACTCTTACAAAAGAAAGAGATCCGGTCATCTTACCTCAACAAAGGCATTCTAAGGCATACAGACAAGGAATCACTTTGAAACTCCAGATACGAAAGACATGCAATAAGAAATGACAGACATAAACAACACAGGCCACAACCATCAACAAAAGAAAATTCCTTCAGTCATATTTTGGACAGAAGAAAACTGGATTCAAATTTCTGGAAAACCTAATGAAAAACAAATAATGATTAATAAATAAATCATCATGAAAGACAGCATAAAACTTTAGCCACACTGTGCCAATAATTACAGAGCCCTTACAAAATTCTTACAAGAGTCAAATCTGAACATCATTCATGGATAGTAGACGTAGATAAACCATTGAACATAGTCATTAGAGGTCTCCTCACATTTGCAACTGATTAAGAAATAGAAGATACCCTTCCGGAAAGAGGCTTTTGTCGTGGATAAAACTTTCCTCCATTTTCAAAGAAGGCAGTCACAGATTTCAGATGAGAATGCAAAACATTTTTTATTTGCCCACAGTTATGCACAAATGTCTCAGTCCATGGAGCTAGCAATCAATTTAACAGTTCATTTGCTTTTATACTTGACATCATGGACCTGAAGCTGCATACTAATTCAGCGTGAGCAGGAACACTCAAGAATAAAACTGAATAAAAATAAAATTCACATCCACAATCACTCTCAGTCACATACACCACTCACCCCGATGTCCATAGTTTTCCCAGTCCCAGTCTTGTTCACACACATGATCAACAAGTTTGTTATACCACATCTTTATCTGAAAACAGTGTGTTGTGGGAGCATGAACGTGACTGAGTTAACTCTTGAGTTACCGTCAGTCTTTTGCCTTATGTTTAATAACTTTCTGTTATGGTTTCTGTATGTAAAAGATTGTTATATATTAGCTAAAAATTTCATAATTTCCAAATAAAAATCAAATAAGAGGTGGCCTAGCACATCAACCATTTCCCCTAGTTCTAATTCAATTGGAAAGGAACGATTCAGGAAAGTGTATGTTTCAAGCAACAGTCCTACCTTTTCTTAATATTAAAGCTGAAAATCTCAACAACAAACCCAGGATATGCAGATGCCACATCAAACTGAAATACATTAAATGTTTAGGAGAGGATTGGACCAGAGATTGTAAATGACCAAAGAAGACAAAAGCAATTTCATCCTTATAAAATTGTGCTTTTCCAGCACATTTAAGTTATCTCAGACTACCAAGTCTGATTTCTACAAACAACAAATAGCCTGTACTAAAACTTTCCAAATTTAAATAACAAGTCATAGAAGTAATAGGTGTGACAGATGTTACTGTTATTTCAATAATGGGATCATTTGGAGGCAATACATTATCTCAAGAAAACCATACTTTTAACAGCCATGACTTATAATGAGTGATTGCTACTACTTAAGATACTTTCATCAGTTGGAGTGATTGAGAATTATAACAGAGAATGAAACCCAGAGTATATGAAACTGTCAGTCTGCTTTAAATGGAACTGAACAGCATTTCAGCAATATAAAGCAAAATAAATAAAGCAATGCTCTAAACATTTCTACAATGAAATTGTCAGGATGTGACTGAATTTCATTCATGAGTCCCAGTTGAGTGAAAGTAGTGCAAAGCTGCAAATGTCTAAGGTTAATTATAAAGGCAATGAAGTTACCTTTTTGCAGGTTGCGCATTGCAGTTAGCAACCAATTTTCTATATTATCTCTGCAAAACAAGCCTATTCATTTTGGCACTGTTAGTTAAATACCAAACCAAAAAAATGCAGCATTCAAAGAGGAAAAACAGCCAAAATTCATACATAATTCCTTCAGTTCATGTACAAATAAAACTACAGAAATCTGAAATTTAAAAACATCTTTAAAAACTTACTATGAAAGAGCTGCACTGCAGGCAGAAAGTATTTCTGTGTAGCTAAAACTATTAACTAAAACACAAAAATGCCACAAGGATTTTACAGCAAATAAAGGTTTAATTTGTCCACATTTGGCTCCATTTCCTCATGACAGACTTACTTTAAGCAAATCTTAGAAACATGTTTTTCTGTTTAATCAGTCTGTAGTAAATAAAAATGGTGGATATAAAGGCCAGAACTACTGGAGATTTTAATGAGAACACTATAGGAGTAAAGCAGTAAGACATACCAAGATCATTCCTTGTAAAATGGAATAATTTCCAGGGTGTGCTGGCTGTTTAAGGCCACATTTAGGTCAAGATTGCAGGGAATGTTGGAGCTAAGATAATGATAGGGGGACTGTAAGTAACCCAGGAAGTGGCCATGGGCTTGTGCTTGTAAGCAGCTTCCAAACACAGAGTCATTAAACTGGGAGTTAGATATACAGATAGACAGGTCAGGTCAGGTCAGGTTGGGGAGCATGCACTGGTACAGCACGTTGCCGCACCCACCACATGAAGAAACAGCTCAGGATCCTGATTGGCAACCTCCCCAGGCAGACACATGGTCCAGTCCCACCCTCCGGAAATGACCATCTACCTGCTGCAGCCAGGTTGATACACAGGAGTCTCCTTGGCCTGGTCCAGCCGATTTGGTCCTCAACAATGAGGATCCTGCAAGCCGGATCACTCTTGGGGAACCGTGCCACATGGCTGCAGTGCCATAACTGACACTCCCTTGCAAAGCAGGTGATGCGCCTCATTTAGTACTTATGAATGTGCCTCATTTAAAAGTCAAACCAGTGGTACCCAAGGATTTTCCAAAGAGACACAGTACTGAAGAAGCCCAGTCTTGATCTCAGGTCACTGGATAACATCCATGACTGACAACCATATAGCAAAACAGAAAGCACCAGGATTCTAAAGTCTTGGGCCTTCGTCCTTTTGCAGAAATATTGAGAGCACCATACACCACTTTACAGTGACCTCATGACTCCCCATGACCTCTCAGTCCTTCTATTGACTTCATAGGAAGAGGCACCAGAGACATGAATGTCGCTGCCTTGGCGAGTAAACCTCTCAATGATGTTGACAATTCTCTACGCAGACAGACACATTGATAATGGCTGTGTCTCAGAGGTCATTAAAGACAGACAGTACTTTATTTGTCTTATTTAGTTTTTACAGAAATATTATACATTAACAAGAAACCAATAGCTCTGAAATATACTGAAACCTGCCTTCCTCCCTCAGCAGAACTCTGAAGCATAAACAAGATAAAAGACAACAAAAGAAGAACTACTAAAATAAAATGGGAAGAGAGTTGGACAAGGCTTTAACAGACAGCAGTAAAAGTGTTTATAATGAAGATTTAAATTATACTTAGAAATGAAGAGAAATTAACTGTGTTAAACATTGCACAAAATAATGTTCTTTTGCCCATAGGGTATATAATAAATGTCTAATTATAAATAGAAAAACTATCTAATTATAATAATTTGTCTATTTAATGTCCTTAGATGATGAGTTTGAATTGAATGTTTAAAAGAAAGAAATAATTTTCTGACAAAAAGCATATATTGAAAAAGTGTAAAATGGCAACTTTTTGAAAGGTATGTTTTGGTGGTAAGAACAACTGTATTTTATGATGTTACATGCCAGGGTTTTTAGGAATGCTATCACTGACAAGAACTTCTGTTAAGTGCTGCTCTGGGTTGTGCGATTTCTGGCATAGTGTTGGAGGCACTACATAAGAATACAAGATAACACAGGCACACTGAAAGATCAGTTAGTTACTGGTCACACAAGAGAGTTAAAACCCACTGCTGCTGAACGTGAAGCTCCTGTTTCTGACATAGTTGAATGTGAAGTTGCGGACTCTGTCTGTAACATCAGATGTGTAAGTTGAGTTGTATGAGCTCTGAATATTGGACACAAAAATAGGTAGAATTTATGAGTTAGCAGAAGAGGGACAGATTTTAGAATCATGAGCACCCAATCCTCCTCCAGGAAGAAAGCCTGGGAGATGAGAGACAGGGTTTTCGGGGACAGACACTAAGGAAGAAAGTATAAAGTCAGATGATAAACCTGAAGATAGTAGGCACAAAAGAAGCCCAATCAGAGAGAGATTAACACAGGGAGAGAGATAAACTGATGAGAGAAGTCAAATTAAAACTTTTTGCAACTAAGATAAAGCACTGCCTGTGATTGGCACACACATATTAAATGTGTTGTTAATCTTCACCTGCTTTCATTACAACAGGATGATCAAGGTTGTATGATATGAAATGCCAACTCTCTTTTTAATTTAGTTTTTTGAACTAGCTATAATTTTCAAAGATTAAAATATATTACTTATAATTATTGTACATTTTGTTCTATTTTATTGCAGAGAGTTGAGATATGGAGTCATTTTTTCAGGTAGGTCAATCATGTGTGTAAGAAATAAGCTACAGTGATAGTCATGGGTGAAGTCTTAAAGTAGTGGACTATGTCTTAAGTGTAAGTGCATTGCAGCTGTGAACAGTATATCCCTAAAGGTTCATCAGTTTAACAATAGACAAATAAAAGTAATAACAGAGGAAAGCCATTCAGAAACAGGGAGAACATGCAAACTCCATGTAGGGAGGACCTCGGAAGTGAACCCAGGTCTCCTTACTCCGAGGCAACAGCACTTCCACTGCGCCACTCAATAACAGAGGTGTAGCATGCAACTATAGTCTACAGGAAAGGAATCTGTGCATTTGATAAAATGAGATTTATGTTTTGAGGAGAGGTGTTCCCAAAAGCCTTTGCCATGGTAAAACAGTGTTACGATATGGTTTATGATCAGCTAATATCTTAGGGTGTGCAAACCTGTTGTTAAGATTCTTAATCAACAAGAAGTTTATTGCTTTCACCTTTTTGTTGTTGTAATCAAGCCAGATGAGAAGAGGGCTGGTTGATATCCCCCAGGCCCCCTCTCTTTATCTGGAAGTAAACTCCTCAGAGTACCTCTCTTTGGCTGATGCCCCCTTCACCTGGCTCTCAATGCCTCTGGTTACAATGAACTCCTACCTTGATCTTACCGCCTCATTTTTATTATTTAATTGATAAAACCCTTTTGTTTTAATTCACTATTGTCTCCATGAAGGCATTCTAGCTTTTGCTGATGGCTTCAAATCACCACCTACTGGCCATGAGACCTTTTACATAAAACAAAAATCATGAAGCATGTAAAAGGTTCTGTTCAATAATAACCACAACATTTCTAGTGCACTAACATCTAAAAATGTAAAGGCCTCTTCTCAGTTTAGGTTTCCTACATCAATAAGATGCCAGCACTAAATTAGCCTTTGGAGCTTTTTGGAAATGTTGCTTTAGCTGTTTTTAACAGTCATATCCACTGCAATTGAAGATTTGCTGTATAGTATAATAGGAGTTATGTTCAGGTAGAGAGCTTAGAATTAGTGCTTATATAGAAAAACAGCATGGGTTAACATTTTGCCATTGGTTTATTGGGGAGCCTTTATTTGTAACTTAGGCAAAGCAATGTAATATTAGTGTTGCACTATTGATAATAATAGCAATGGTTTGATAGTTTAAGAACCTCTTCCCCCATTTTTAGGAATGGGTCTCTTTTAATTTTATGACAGAGTTGGGGGAAGTGCTTGAAACAAGTCTGATAAGTGTTTCTCTGAAGTCTCTCAACCCCCATAGGAAAGCCAGACTGCCTAACTGCCAAGCTTTACCTTAACATATGGTTTTGGGGGGAGGTGTGAAGGTGTTCTATTCACCCATTTGTCTGAAGTATGGCTATTTGGAACTGGCTTGTATCGTACCAAGATGCCTTATTGGTTCTAGGGGTTGGACAGAGAATCTATACATTTGCTTGGTTAACCTCACTCTCTCTCTTACCAAACTGATGCATGAACTGAAAAGGACAACACAATGAAGAGCACAGCTTGGCAGCCGTATTGAGACAGGCATGCGGCCTGTTCTGAAGAAAGCTGACCACAAAATGATGCCTTAACTAGAGACATTTTAAGTAACTAACACGTCAGTGTGCCGCCTGAACTACACATCATACTTTATCAGGTTGTATGGTTGCCAATATTCAAGTGTACTTTGCATATTGTTATTATTTATGAATATTATCAATAATACATTGTTTAAATTGTAACTTAACTCCTGCTTGTCTTTTACTATACCTAATTGCCTGAGGTTATAGATATAGGAGGGAATGTGGGGAGAAGTTATATGGTACAATACCTTATAAACAGTGATAAGTCTGTGAGATTTGAGGCATTCTGACAAAGGCTACATATTAATAATACAACAGGGGAAAGTAGAGCAATATATTACTCTACCAAGACAAAACACTGACCATCGAAGTAAATGATACATGATTAAAGAATTCCTGAGCCTTTAATGTATTCTCAACATAATCATTTGACATGATTGATTTAGTCTTATCAGTTGAAGATCTAGGTTCTGCATTCCCTGGTGGAGCACTTTTGTAAATCCATATTTTGCCTCAACTCATTTTTCATGTTCAGTGTTAGTGTAGGGAGCTGGAGTTCAAGTATGCAGCTGACTTATATGCTGCCATGATATAGAAAAGAGGGAAATGCCACTACAGATTAAGCTAACTAGAAATATTAAATTGACCCCAGTGAGAGTGAGTTTGGGTGTGCACATGCATGTGTGCTCTGTGACACACTGGTGCCTTGTCCGGGGTTCTTCCTGCAGAAAACTTCTAAAGCAGCTAGAGATAAAAGATGAGAATGGGCCCCAGCCACTAGAGAGTTGCAAAAGCCAGTTTAGGACATGATGAATGCAGGGACCAACTTTCCAGTCCCAGAAATGAGTGATATGTCACAAAGGTGAAATTAAGAAACCAATATATGTGACTAGAATAAGAAATTAAAAATGACTTTTAAATCATTTGAAGAAGGTAAGCTGTAATAGTATTATCACCTAACATGAATGAAAAGGTGTTAAACTCATATAATTGAGCTTTAGTGCCAAAAAGAATAGGTTTGGTTTTGTTACAGTTGTGGCAGACGACCAGGGACCTTGCCCCACTGGGATGCCTGGATCAGGGAAGGACCGGGAAAGGGACAATATCTTCCCTGGGCGCAAGAGGGCAGCCCCCCTGATTTCCACCAAGGACCACGGATACGGAGCTGGGAAGCTCAACCCTGTGGGGGCCCTGAGCCCTGGAGGACAGCACTTCCGCCACATCAGGAAGTGCTGCCGCTCCAGGAACTGTGTACGCCCAGAGTGCTTCCGGGTGCAAGGGCAGCACTTCCGCCACACCAGGAAGTGCTGCCAGAAGATCATCACCGAGCACCTGGAACACATCCAGGGCGTGATAAAAGGGGCCGCCTCACTCCCTTCGAGGAGCCAGAGTCGGGAGGAGGAAGACAGAGCTTGCGAGAGAGGAGTGGAGGCGGCAGTAGAAAGACAAAGGACTGAGGAGTCGTGCGTGAGTCGCTGGATCCACTGTTGTAAATAGTGTAAAATAAACCATGTTATGGACATTGGTGTTGTGTCTGTCTGTGGCCAGGCTATCTATTACACAGTTTACTTTTAAAGTGTTGAACTTCTCCCTGGATTTAATTTTTTTCACAAAAAAAACCAAGGTATTTTTCACATTCTACATTGGAGGTATTTATAGCAACACAAAGTAAATGCTGAAGTAACTGACTAACCAGAGAGAATAAAATCCTTAGACTATCATGGCCACTCTCCATCATGTGGCAGTAAAATACATTCATAACGCTGGTTAGCGTATCTCTATAAGCTCTCAGGTGTTCAGGACATACATAGCTAGGGTCACTCTTTCGCAATAATCTCTTAAGGTTTCAGTCGGTTACTTTTATAGATCATATAGAGAATCTTGCTTATCAAAGGCATTCTTCAAGGCTGAACGCTGAGTTAATCTGGTTAAAAATATTTTCTAATGAAGCTGGCAAATTTAATCTTAAAATCTGAAAGAACAGAGACTATCTGAGAAAGAGAGCTTAACTGAGTTAGCAATTCTGTCAGATCACTTAAAAATTCCTACTGCATTTTAGAAGACAATGGGACTGTATTTGACATTAATTTTAGAGCCATACACCCAATGGGAAATTATGAAAAATGAATGAAAAATGGGGGTAAAAGGCAGTTTACATAGAATGGAGTGACAAGAGATCAATTGCAGGTAAACAAGTCATCTTTAACTTACTAGGTAATGTACACCAATTTAGTAAGGTTCATTTCTTGGCAAAGGTGAATTTAACTGTACAGAGTGTGTCACAATACTGATCACAGTTTGTTTCTACAACAGGATGCACATATTCATGCTCAGTTGTGCAGTTATTTTTTAACAGCTACAGTAAAAAGGGCAGCTACTGATAGATTGATAGTTATCTCAGCTGAAAGGGCAGTCACTGCATCAGAGAAAAATTAAAAATTAGGTTAATTAAACAGGTAATTATGTTAATTATTAATAAGGTAAGTCGTAACATTAAATAGAGCTTGTTATTTACAGTATGTTAATGGAATACAAGCAAAATTGTAGGCAATGAGTTCACTACATGGTAGGGACAGGACCTTACTAAGAATAAGTTTTTAATCTAAAGCAACAGTGAGGAATATAGCCATCCAAAAGGATTAGGCAGTCAGTGGAGCACATAGAGAGTCAGTCAGTCAGTCATCTTCCAACCTGCTATATCCTAAAACAAGGTCATGGGGGTCTACTGGAGCCAATCCCAGCCAGCACAGGAACAAATCCTCAGGCAGGGCGCCGTCCCACCGCAGGACACACACACACCAAGGACAATTTAGGATCGCCAATGCACCTAACCTGCATGTCTTTGGACTGTGGGAGGAAACCGGAGAACCCAGAGTAAACCCACGCAGACATGGGGAGAACATGCAAACTCCACGCAGGGAGGACTTAGGAAGCGAACCCAGGTCCCTTTACTGCGAGGCAGCAGCACTACCACTGTGCCACCGTGCTGCCCGTCACATAGAGAGAGTCCCTAGAAATAATTATTTCTAGGACAGGAAAATTGGACCGATGCAGGAATGTGGAATAATATACTAGATCACCCCAGTTCAATAAGTGGCAGCAGGGTGGCCCAGTACATTACAATATATGTAACCCTATGCTATGTATTATACTAAGGATAGCTACATTGGAGCAATTTGATCCTTTATACGGGGGCTTGGGTTAAAGACAGTAGTAACACCTGGGGCTGTATGAGAAAAGCTACAGAAAGCTATAGAGTTTCCTGGTTGGTGCTTAAATCACATTCCAACAAGTCCACTAGGAAGATGTATTTTAAAAAGCCCAGAGGGGCAGCCAAGCTTTCTTTTCTGCACGTTTATTTTGTATTTTATTGTTATTTTTGTTTATTCCCTTCCTTCATTTGACAGTAAGATATTTTTTATGTAGATTTTAACCTCCTTGTCACTTTACACCTTGTCTGTCTTTTACAAGCTCAAATTACTTTCATCTTCTTTCTGGAGCGTGATCGCTGACTGTCTTGTCTCTTTTTCCACCCACAGCTCAGATGAGCTGCGCAATGAGGACACCTAACCATGCCCCTTCAAGTCAGTAAGTTATAGGAGCAGGACACTCCCGGAAGGAGGTGTCTCATTTAGGAGATTAGCAGCCTGCAAGAAGGGCCATTCTTTAGAGCCTATTTACCCCCAGCTGACAGCTGATTGCAATTTCTGTTCAGTATAGCCTCATCATGCACCTTTATTTTCATTTTGTTATTATTTAAATAAACAGAGTGGCCCAGTTGGTACCCCAACATTTCATCTGGACTCTTGCATTCCTTTCACTCACTGATACATGGAATCTCTAATCATCTTAATATGTTTGCTGAAATTTTTGTGAAGGTAAAGCAGCACAGATTGCTCCAGTTACACTGCTGATTGTCATTTAGATAGATAGATAGATAGATAGATAGATAGATAGATAGATAGATAGATAGATAGATAGATAGATAGAACTTTAATTGTCTCCAACTAGTAATGTTGTAGAGCAATGTGCTACAGATAACACTTTCCTGACTAAATAAGAAGAAAATCAGTTTTCTTCAGGTAGTCAAAGGAAAACAAAATGGAAATTCCAATAATTACTTATTCATTTTAACTACTTCTGTCACAACTCAATGCTGCTTTCATTTATACTAATCCTGCCTTGATGTCAGAGCACTTTGCATAATTGTGGTTCATCATCTAGGATTTGATTGTACAGTTGCTACTTCTGAATATATCAGTCTTATTCTGATTGAATGAAGGAAGACCTCTTTTAGAAAGTGCCATTGATACAATCTGAACATATCTAAAAGAACAAAAGACTGATGACTGATGACATTTTTAAAAATAATTTCCTGCAACATCTCTATTTGGAATGCATTTCTTTATTTTATTCTGAGCAGATTTATGTTTGTTATTATATTAAATGCATTTTTATATTAATCAATGTATAGTACAGAATACTGCTAATAGAGTGCGCTATTGGATTCATATCTGTACACCACAAATGGCATAGTCAACCAACAAATTGTGTTGGGTCTTCATTTCAAACGCACAAACAAACACACACCCCACACCAGGGCCACTCTAGCGTCACCCATTCACCGAACCTGAATGTATCCGGACAGTGGGAGGAAACTGAACCATGGTCTCCTTACTGCAAGGCGATAGTGCTACAACTGTGCCACCGTGCCTCTTGTCCACCCAACTTTGTGACTAAAGCTCAGCTCATTTCACCTTTAACAATGGCACTAGCTCTTTCATTCTCTCTCTCTTGCGCTCTCTCTCTCTGTCCAATCTAACAATGACCAAGTAGCTGTTCTTAGCATCTCCTTTCAAATCTTACAAGCATGCAAAAATCCCAGAAAAGATCATTCCAGTAGACTAATGCACTCCTTCTGGAAAAGATTGTGCTACATATCACTGCAGCTGCAGGCATTCAGTATCTCATTCATTTTATTAGTTTGCAGTTGCTATTTAAGATGTTTACTATTTGTCACAGAATTTTAATGTCTCCTTTCACACAATTTAAAATAAATCCTTGGATGCCCTGCTTTCATTTAAACTTTATTCTAAAAGGTTTTTAGCCGAAAGTATTTGTATTTATAATCAGGTAGGTAATCTAGATTTTAAAATGACTATCCTAACACCTACAAAACACAAAATATTATTTTTTTACTCCTAGAAGAGTGTGCTGTCATTCAGGATAGATGTATCCACAAGCAGGGTGAAATACTCATAGATGAAAATTCATAAAGGCAATGGAATAAAATCTGTTTCAGGGCTCACTACTCCACCTTGTGGGTGTAAACGATACTGCAATGTTGCAGAAAAAAAACTAAATAAAGGAGAGTCTTGATCCATCATTATATGTAAAATTATAATATGGGTGTCCCTTTATTTTGATGGAGCCTGCATGTGCCTTCTCCAAAGAATCATTGCAGAATAAAAAACTAACAGAAAATCTTCCTTTGTCAAGTTCATTTACATAACACATTTCAATATATTTTAATTGTCATACTCCAAAAACACACCTCTTAATTAAGCATAATGTAAAGCTTCAAACTCAATATATAAAAAGTCCTAGGAAATAAGATTTCTCACATCTAAAGTGTTATCATGGAACAAAGCTCAAAGGTAAATGTTATATATGATCTCATTTTCTAATGCAAATTGTGCTGGTACAAATGATGTCAGGGTGTCAGCCTAAAAGGCAGGCAGTTTCAAGCACTTTTTTTCTTTTCCCAAGGCTGCAAGGCTGCATTAGGAGAAGCTAAGACAGGACTCCTCAATCTGCAGCCTTCGTCCAGTAATTGCTGAGATACTACTTGTTGAATTTTGTGTACTGTTTTGTTTACAGTTTCCAGACACATTTGCATTTTTTCTTTAACTCAATGAGAATATTATGACTTTTGGGCACTTTTGGACTTTTTTTTTCTTTGTATTGCTGAATTTTTTTTTTTTTTCCCTAGGTTTATGTTTTTACATGCATGGTACCCAGAATTAATGACATCACTAGAGTATGCCTAAGGTGTTCATTATCACTCCTTTGGCCCCAATACCACAAACCTTTGTGGATTACCAAATGATAATAAATTCTATAAATACTAAAATTTGGAAAAAAAAAGTATGGAGCCCTGGATAGGAATTTGGTAGAAATAAAATGTAGGAATGATTTACTATTTGTTCGCTCGTTGTAATTAATGGATGCACGTACCTATATTATACATAGAGCTTCTGTGCTTGCTTGTTGTATACAGACAGACTAATGGATTGAGACCCCGACCAAGATAACGCTATTTCTTGACATGGGAATGAATTATGGCAGCATTGTAGGGATTCTTGTCTTATGGGATATCACTTTGAGCAAGCAGCTCCTGCAAAGGATTCTTAGGGTTAACAGGCTCTACCAACAACACTATACAAACATGGAAGATGTCACTCATTTTATTGCTGATCAGTTGCAAGGTGCTGGAAGACTACATGGCTATCACTGGATGTACACAAAGCATGCAGAGAGAGGTATACATGGCAGGAAACAAGATGTTTAGCTAATTCTGGCTCTTGACCCATTGAAATCTGAAGCTCCCAAAGACGTTGCCTCATTCGCAGACAGTATTTTCCCAAGGTTCACAACTTTTGTAACGAATATGTTCGATTGCTGTTAAATAAGATGGATGATGTGTCCACGCTTATAGTGAGTCATGGAGTATACACAGTAAATACATTGCCATTTTGTGCTGTACGGAGACCTGGTTTAAACCTGATATACAGTACGTAACACTGTTTTAATGCGTGATGGATTTCATCATATTTGAGCAAACAGAGATCCAGTACGGTGTGGAAAAAAGCAGGAGGTGGACTGGTCATCTGTGTGAATGAGGAATGGCGTAAAAGGGAGCACATTACAGTTAAAACTACAATTTGTAATTCAGACATTGAAATTCTGACTGTCAGAATTCATCCATGTTATTTGCGTCAGAAGGTAAATTACATCATCCTCATTAATGTTTATATTCCTCCATCCACAAACGGGGACTTCGAAACGGAAATGATTAATTCTGTCACCAAACACTTTAATGATGACTCACTCAAACCCTGTAGATATAATATTTGATGGTGTAACCATGTGACTTTAAAATGAACAATGACAAATTTCTAACAGATTGAGACAGGTTCCACTCGAAGAAATAAAAAGACCCGCTGTATTCAAATTTTAAAGATGTCTTTAAGTGTAATTTACTGCCCCCTTTAGGTAATACTAACCACAACATTCATCCATCCATCCATCCATCCATTATGATTCATCTTATTCTCAGCTGCAAGCCTGTTATTAGATGGCAACATGTTACCACTAGAATAGTGAGGAAGTGGAGCCTGGAGGGTTAAATGGCTCTGAATGACTGCTTTCAAGTGACAGAGTGGGAAATAATGTGCCATTCACATGGGGGCAATATATTGAGGGACTCTGTCTTTGAATCACAGACTGCGTCAATACAGTGGTACCCACAAAGGCAGTGCACTGCTTTCCAAACAAAAAGCCCTAGATTACTAAGGAGCTAAAAAGTCTCCTGAATGAGAAAAAGAGAACATTTAAAACCTGTCTCAAACAGAAGGACATACAAAATAAAAAGTTGAGTGAAGAAAAGGATGTTTACAAGGCAAAAATAGAAAACAAACTCGCTGAGAACATCATGAAGGATGAAAATGGACTGAAATGGACTGTGCATAATTCTAGACTCAAGCAATCCAGCAATCCAGAGCTCAGGTGCTAGAAGGGGATCTGGACAAAGCTTATTCCCTGAACCAATCTTTAAATAGATTTTCCCTTTCATTGCCACCTTCTACCAAAGATCAGCACCCAAAACCATCCCTACTACATCAACAACTCCTACCAGATCAACTGGAATGGCCAATGACAAGTCCACCTTTGACAATTAGTGTGGACAGTCCATAACTAAAGACCAAGTAATTAGACAGCTGAGAAAGCTACACACCGGAAAAGCTGTGGGACCAGGCAGTCCTTGAGTTCTTAAAGTCTGTGCTGACCAACTTGATGGTGTCCTCTGACACCTGTTCAGTGTGTCCCTAAGGCTTCAGAAAGTGCCACTGCTGTGGAATACATCCTGCACTGTTCCTGTTCCAAAGAAGGCATGGACCTCTTCATCTAATGACTACAGACCAGTGACACTTATGTCTTACATCATGAAGACCTTTTAGAGACTGGTTCTGAACTATATGAGTCCTCTTATGGTAGACCATCTGGACCCACTGCAGTTTGCCTTTCAGACAAATATTGGAGTGGGGGGTGCAATTATCTTTCTGCCCCACAAGGCTTATTCTCACCTGAGCAAAGCTGGTTTTTGATTTCTCCAGTGACCAGTATCATCCAGCAATCCCTATTAAGGGGCAAACTTTGAGGTACTCAAAGGTGGATGAGTCTATGGTGTTCTGCATAATGAACTATCTGCAGACAGCAGTTTGTGAGACTCAAGGACTATGTTTCTGATATGGATGTGAGTAACACTGGAGCACCACAAGGTCTCCTTTTCTCTTCACACTACAAATATAACACCAGGTCATGTGACTTGCAGAAATTCTCACATGATTCTGCACTTGTAGGGTGTATTAATAAAGGGGATGAGACAGAGTATAGGAGTCAGGTGCAGAAGTTTGAGCTGCCTGAATCTTAACATCAGGAAATCCAAGGAACTGGTTATTGACTTTCACCGCACCAAACAGCTTTTATGTCAGGTGACTATTTAAGAAGAGCATTTAGAGGTGGTTCACTTCTATAAGTACTGTACTTGGAGGACCACATTAATGACAGGTTGGACTGGTCGCAGAACACAGAGGAACAATATAAGAAAGGGCAAAGCTGCATTTTTTTCTGCATTCCTTATACTGTATGTAGAAAGTGACATCCGTCATATCTTCTATAACTCTGTGATGGCCAGTGTGATTTTCTACACTGTGGTATGCTGGGCTGGTAATATAACTTCAAGAAAGGCCCACCGATTCAAAGAGCAAATTGAAAGGTCAAGCTCAGTTATATGACACACTCTGAACCCCCTGGTGGTGTCATAGCAAAGGACAGAATTAAAACAAAATTGAGTGGCATTATAAATAATGCCGTACATCCTCCCTCTGACTCATTGAGTACTTTCAGCCAATGAATTAGTACTTTCTGCCAAGAATAGCTACTGGGGCTCCTTCATACCAACTGCAATATGTCTGCATAATGCCTCACTGTGACTGTGAATGCCAAGTCAATAGTTTTCTTTCTTTTTAATTTTCTTGCTTCATAGTCATTATTGTGTGTGTTCAGACCAAGGTGTGTGTTTATATTATATTATTTATTTATTTAAAGAGCTTCAGTAAAAAAAACACATTTCCCCCTGGAAGTAAACTACATGAAATGTATAGACAGATTCTCTCACAGTATTATTTTGTTGATGGCATCCTATATGGCATCATAATGTCGCTGGAGTATTTTTTGTGCAGGTCATTCTTGGCTTGTCTGTACTAATATCTGCACACAGAATGTGACCTTAAGGCATATCCAGTTGTATTTGTGTCAAAACAACAGAGATAACAGAACAGGTCAAGCAAGTTACATCACAGGGACAAGCACTACAAGTCAAAGAATTGAGAGCTGATGGGGCTACATGCAAAGAGTAATCACAGACATTGGATCTAGCGGTGCAGAAAGCTTAAAGACAAAGGACTTTTCAGAGGTGATTTTTTGGACAAAGCTCTAGTGCAGTTTTGAGTTATGGCAATAATTCAGGTAAGACACCTTATAATGCAAGTTGGTAGGTTAAAGCCTATACACTTTGGGAGTGTTTTGTTTTACAAAACTACTTTATATAAATAGTTGTGATATAAACTTCACTCTAATTGATAATACAAAATAATTAGCTCATTAATAAGTGATTTGTAATTGATCATTTGCCAATCATTGTCCCAGCTCTGATAAACATCTGTACATTGACCTCTAATTGGAGAGCTACATAAACAACAGGTTAAGGATACAGCAGAGGTTCTCAAGCAGGGCTCCAGGGGGTTAAGACTGCCCACCCTGGTCTACAGAATAGAATAAAGCAACAATACAAAAAACTATTTATTCGTGTTTATATAGATCAAAGTATGAAAAATGATTGATGGTGTTACTGTTCAATTTAAAGTCTTAATTCTACTTCTAATTGAAATGTAGGCTTGTTGTAGAAACTTCTCTTGCATCACAGCCACTACAGCTTAGGCTACACAAATTTGCACTTGACTAAAAATGACAGTTCCTTTACAATGAATTTATTGAACGCATTGATAAAATATTCAATTAACAGAGTAAATAATAGGCTATTGCTGATCTTTATGTCACACTAGAAAGGGAGGAATAAAACTGTATATAAAACTGTATTAAAACGGTAGTATATTGTTTGGTATACTCAGTTTGGACAGCTCAGGTTTAATATTTCTGTTCATAACCTTACATTTTTATTGACAAGAAGAACTAAATTAGATCCGTGATGTTTGGAATGTCCTCCTCATTCAAAGCCTTCCAGAAATACCAACATGCCTAGTGGAATACTAAATGGCATGCACATCTGCAGGATGCTGAAGACCTTCTTTATTACTGTGAATGAAGATGAATTATTCACTTGCAAAGAATGCTGCAAGTGTTTGCCTTCAGTTCCATGTGGCAAAGATGTGTTTGACCTGTGTTCCCTTATTACAGAAGAATCAACCTTACACTTTCCATCCATTCGACCACAAGCAACTATAAATTGCAGGAATAAGGAGTGTCACGCTTGTGCACATGGAAGGCAGCTAAAGGGCTTGAGTAAGGGTAATTCTGAATCAGACCGGGATGTGGAAGAGTGCGCTGATTCTTTTTCTCCCTTTCCTGCAGACCATTCATGGGAGATACCACCTGGCCCTCTTGACGTCACTTCCATGTCCGAGCCTATGGAAGAAGACCTTGCCGGCTCCGGCTCCTGTGATGTCATGTCCGGGTTCGAGCCTATGGTTGAAGATCCTTAGGAGCCCGACCCCTTTGACCTCACTTCCTGTCTTCCCCTTTAAAAGCCTACTGTAATGAAGAATTATGTTGATTCGGATTAAATTACAACCACTGCACACATCCGGTCAGGGATGAATGAAGATGTCCAAATTCTATTTATTAATTTCTTCCAAACTTATACAATGTGAAGATATGGTCTAAATAAATAATAATAAACATAAATTAGCTATCCCACTTTCTTTCTTTTCAGTTTGTCAATGTTAACATTAGTCATTTAACAGGTACTTCATTTATCCAGTAGATGGCGTACTACACCCAAGATAACATCAATATCGGAAATTACTAGAACGTTAAACAATAAAACATTTACTCAACTTAAAAAGTAATTATTCTTAATGGATATACATATTATATACGAGGAAACGATAATACCGCAATTCCATAACAAACAATGTGAGAAACTCCATATAGCGTCTATTCAACTATACTTTAACTTCTTCAAACGTCAATATTTAGAAACAGTACTAAATATAAATATATATATCCAAATTACAAATGTAAACATATAAACAATATACTTTAAGGATAAATGAATTCCACTTACTTTATAATCAATTACGCAAACTTTCACATTTAAACGAAGCTCCTACTCTACTGCTCAGACGCCACCAAACTAATCTAAATGTTCAAAGTGAAGCCCCGTGATTGGCCAAGTTCCAACTCACCACGGGCCAACCACAACAACCAATAAACCAAGGCGGAAGACAACTAATTAAGGGGGTACAACACATAAATAATATATTGCCTTTTCAACAGCCGCCCCCAAATTTGTTATTCAAATTTGTTACATAGGAAAAGGCTATAGTGAAACACCATCCATCCGTTTACGAATCACTCCTTTGGAACGGCTGGAAGTTGAATAAGACGAGTGACTGGTCTGATATATGATTTATCGTTTACTTGCACTTCAGCAGTCCTGACTGTCCCATCAGTTCCTGGTATTATACGGACCACTTTGCCAACAGGCCAAAAGGCCCTGGGAAATTGTTTATCCCAAATCATAACAACCGAACCTAATGGTAAATTTTCCCTTTTACTTTGCCATTTCTCTCGTGATTGTAAGTTGGGCAAGTAATTTTTAATGAAGTGAGACCAAAACTGATCTGCAAGGATTTGGCTGTGCCTCCATCGCTTACGAGTTAAAAGTTCAGACTCTGGGTAAACAACCTGAGGTAGTGCTGAGTCCGGCCGCCCCATTAGGAGATAATTTGGTGTTACGGGATCCAAATCAGTAATATCTGATGAAGTATAGCCAAGTGGTTTTGAGTTTATAATTCCCTCAATTTCAATCAATACAGTCCTGAACACTTCTTCAGTAACTGTTTGAGTCCCAAGTGTTACTCTTAGCGCTGCTTTAATAGATCTGATTTCTCGCTCCCACACACCTCCAAGTGTGGAGCTCCAGGAGGGTTGAAATTGAATTTAATTCTTTGTTTTGCCAAAAGATCTTGAAGATCAGGGCACATTTCTTTAAATGTATCACTTAGCTCTGACTCTCCTCCACGGAAATTGGTTCCACAGTCTGAAATCAGCTCAGAAGGTTTTCCCTTCCGTGATATAAATCTTCTTAATGCCATTAAAAATGAATCTTTCTCCATAGTAGATAGAACGTCAATATGAACTGCTCTTGTTGTTAAACATTTGAATAAAATACCCCACCTTTTCTCATTTCTACGACCTATCTTAACTAAAAATGGTCCAAAACAGTCAACACCTGTAGAGAAAAATGGTGGTTTGAAAAGTCGTAATCTACAAGGAGGAAGATCAGCCATCTGAGGGGGTTGTGGTTTTGCTCTCCATTTCTGACATTCTATACATTTACGCTGGTGTTGTTTTACAGCCTCTCTGCCCCTGATTATCCAGTAATGCCTGCGTAATTCTGAGAATACTCTTTCTTGACCAGGGTGTTTTAATTTTTCATCAAATTCAGCTATTATTAATTTGGTAACTGGATGTTTAGAATCTAATATTATAGGGTGTATAGCTTCAATATTCAATTGCTCACTCTGGCGTAGACGCCCACCCACTCGAATAAGTTTAATATCAGAATCATACTCTGGAGCTAATTTTATGAGGCGGCTACTTGGTAGCACAGGTTTACCCGACTGTAGTAGGCCGAATTCCTCTGGGAAGCTGTCTCTTTGACTCTGATGTAGTATTGTCAGCTCGGCATCTCTGTAATTATCAGCTGATGGGGCATTCGTAAGGCTGCCGCCCCATGATGGGATATTGTTGTCTCTACAACTAATTCTTGGAATGTATGACACTCCTCAGCCTTAGGAATGGAATTAACAGTTGTTGAAGTGAATCCACAGAAATCAGTTTTCTTCATTTCAGTGTCATCTGCAACACTTGCTGTATCAGGCAGAATGGGCCATCTGTCAGGTGGATGAGCTAGGAATGCGGGACCCTGATTCCAGCGATTCTTTCCTGCAAGTGCCTGAAGTGATCTCCCACGTGTAATGTCGTCTGCTGGGTTGTTTTCAGACTCCACATATCGCCATTTTCGCACGTCTGTGAGTTCCTGGATTTCAGCTACCCTTGTTCCAACAAATACCTTGTATCTGTATGACTCAGACTGAATCCAATTCAGTACTGTTGTTGAGTCGGTCCACATTACAACATGATGTACTGTATATGATAGTTCCCTGGTCAGCAGTTTCGCAAGTTGAGCACCAGTGAGTGCAGCGCAGAGCTCAAGCCTGGGAATGGACTGCTGCTTTTTTGGAGCTACTCTTGATCTTGCTGTCAGAAAAGCAATCTCCACGTTACCTTCATTATTTTCTGTCCTCAGATATGCAACTGACCCATATGCTTGACTAGAGGCATCACAGAAAATGTGAATATACCTAGTAGCAACAGGAGTGTCCATTCCTGGGCTCACATAACACCGTGGAAAGCTTATGTCTGGGAGAAACTGTAATTCTCTTTCCCACATACACCAAGCTTGAAGGAGGCCCTCTGGTAAATTAGGATCATCCCAATCTCGTTGTTTATCCCACAGGCGCTGTACAATTAATTTGGCCCGAGTTGTAAATGGTACAATATATCCAATTGGGTCGTACTGCTTTGAGAGGACTCTATAAATGTGTCTCATTGTAGGTACTGTACTCTCTATTGTTCTACACCTGTAACTAATGTTGTCTCCTTTACAATCCCATACTAATCCAAGTGTTGATTCTTGCTGATCAAACTGCTTGTGATTAAGCCAAAGGTCACTGTTACAAGCTCTAGCTTCAACGGGTAAATGGGCTATAACTTCAGGCACATTACTTGCCCACTGCCTTAGTTCAAAACCTCCCAGTGACAGTACACTTCTTAATTTGTCAACCAATTCCTTTGAGTTCTCCAATGATGCTGAACTATATAGGCAGTTGTCGACATAAAAATTATTTTCTACACATTTACTTTGGTCTTCTTCAGGAGAACTGTGATTTCTGATATGCCGCTGTAAAGCATAAATTGCACAACAAGGGCTACATGTCGCTCCAAATGGCAAAACTTGCCACTCTAAAACAGTGGGTGGCTCGTCTACCTTTAAATCTCGCCATAAAAATCTAAGAAGTGGTCTGTCTTCAGGGAGCAGACAACTTGATGGAACATACCTTTAATATCACTGCTAATTGCCACGGTGTGTTCTCTGAATCGCAGTAACACTCCCAGTAAGGTAGGGCCCAGAGTGGGTCCTGGTAGCAGAAAATCATTCAAATTCTGACCTTGGCATTTAAAGGAACAGTTAAACACAATTCTGTTTTTTCCATTGTGTTCTACCATATGGTGTGGAATATACCATGTCTCCTTGGCTTCTTCAACACTATCATTTCTTAATCTGGTAACATAGCCTGCCTTTTCCAATTTCTCAATTTCAATAGCGTATGTCTTTGCTTTCTGTACATTCTTAGCTAATCTCCTTTCTGTACCTCTTAGCAGAGAAATCACTGCTTCTTTAGGTGCCTGCAACTGAGGCATATTCTCAACCCGAAGCAGAGGAGTAGCATACCGCATAACTCCATCCACATTAACTCTCACAGTTTTCTCCTCTAATAAATGTATTGCCCTTTCGTCTTGTTTTGATCTGCTCACCTGTTTTTCACTTCTGTAAGGTAAAACATCCAACTGCCAGAGCCTCTCAATCTGTTGAATCAGATAAGCATCAGGAGCCAATACTGAAGTGAAATGACAAACCATTACCTGTTCAGACAACTGCTGCTTCAGTGCTCGGCATGGTCCCTGAAGTGTCCATCCAAGTCTGGTTCTTACGGCAGCAGGTCCTCCAGGGAGACCTAAGCGAATTGGTTCAATTGGGGTGATGAGGTGAGGGTAGTCAGATCCTATGAGGAGAAGTGGCTTTGCATTTTCAAATGACTGAAGAGGAAGACCTTGCAAGTGTGGATATTTACTTTGCAATATGGCAATAGAATATGAATGTTCTGCTAATCCCAGGTGATTTGCAGTAAAGGCTCCACAAATCTGAAATTTCTTATTTGGCTGGAAAGCGGGAGATACAGAAAAAGATACTGATTGTCCCTTTAGCACTTTAAGGTCTTGTCTTACTGTTCGAAGTGTAAGATCTTCGGGATCACCATTCAATTCAAGATAATCTGCTGCCGCTTGGAGCAGAATAGTTCTTTCGGAACCATCATCCAATATAGCGTATGTTTCTAGTGCTTTGTCACCACTTCGTAAAACAACTTTGCTTACTTTAAGAAGAACCCTTTTTGAGGAGGTAGGCTTGTCAACATAGAGTACTTCACTTGTGGAGCTGGCTGGCTCTTTATTCTCCATTCGTGGCTTAACATTCACTTCATGAAGAGCTTCCAAATGTTTACCATTACAAGTTTGGCATGTAATTCTCATCCTGCACTGGGCAGCTTGATGATTTCTTCCACATTTCCAACATTTCTTATTAGATCGAATCCAATTCTCCTTTTGCTCCTTTGTTAACTGACTGAAATTGGTGCATTGGTTAAGAGAATGCTTATTATTGTTGCAATAAGCACAATACATTTTAGGTCTCTCAGTAAATGTGGATGATTCAAATGGTTTCTGAGCCTCTACAGGGGGAATGGGAACGGCAGCAGGTGAATCTATACTAAGGAGAACAGTTGAGGCCTTAGGTGGGGCTGCCTATGTGGACGGCCTTCCCTTTGCTCTCTTCGTTGACTGGTATGTGCCTTGGTTCCAGTACTGGTTATTTCTATTTCACCTTCTTGCACTTGAACCTCAAACTCAAGCCAATTTGAGAAATCATAGAGTGTTGGGACATTAATGTACCTTGACAAGATATAGCGACGGAAGTTAGCTTTCAAATCGTGAGGTAGCTTGGAGGAAAGTCGACTTACGTGTGAGCCACAATGCAGTTCAATTCTGCCCTTTTCACCTAGTTGGTCAAGCATCCCCACTAAAGCACGGATCTGCAAGGCAAATCTACGGAAGGACACAGTATCACCAGTTCTGATATTTGCACCATCCATTAGTTCAGCTATTCGTTTTAACGCCAGTTTATGAGGCTGACCATATTGTGCAGTTAAGGAAGCCATAGTATCACTATAAGGATATGGAGAGTTGCTATAAGAATCTGCAATTAATAGTGCATCCTCCAATTTAAGGTGATCCATAAGGATTTGATACTTAAAACGTTCAGTAGCATCACTTGGGAGGAGATTCTCGAGAGCTATCTTCATTCTAGAGAATTCTCTTGGATCCTCATGGACGAAGTAAGGTATCGTAGGTTTTGGTCCTCTGTAGCTTTTCTCTTGAGATTGACGTATTAGTGAAGAATAAGGATTTCGATACTGGCCTTCAGCTGGTGGCACTGAATATGTCTCATTCTGAGCGTTTTGATACTGTTGTGCAGGTGGATAGATAGTGGGGCATAATGGATTGAATTTATTCTGCATCGTGTCCTGTCTGACAAATCGTACTGAAACATTCTCTGGACTACTTTGTCTTATAAGATCAGTGCCTAAAGGGGTTTGTACTCTTTGGATTAATGGAGGATCTCCAAAGAATTTTAAATCTTCTGACCGGTATCCACGGTCACCTGCAATGTTGGCAACTGGGCTGCTATAAACTGAAACAGGCCTACTCTGGGAGACAATTGAAGTATTAGCCTCTTTTACCATTTCAATAACTGAAAGAGATTGAGGTTGTTTATCAGGCTCCTGTGCAGGCACTACATCTCCATGAGGCTGCAAATTGCTTATGGCATTGGTAAGATGCATCATATTCTCACGCAAAAATTATTTTCAGCTTGCATCTCTCTAATTGCTGCAAGGACCTCATCACTAGCTCCTGGGTTTGGAGGGTTAGGAGTTTTCTCTCAGCAGCAATCCGGACCTCACTTTGTTGCTCAATGTCAGAATCGGGAATGTGACAGGGAGAGGGGAGGGGTGTCATCTTGGCAGCACCCTCATAACCGTCCTCTTCCAATAACTTGTAGGTGAATGATAAATCTCAGATTCTGGATTCACCCTTCTAATTACACCTTCTTGACTGAGCGTACAATTCTGCAAATCGGAGTGATGTGCTGTCTGAGGTGGAATCACAACTAACTGATTCGGTAATATGGGTGCACTGTTACACCAACTCACATAGTTCACATCAAAATCTTCCAAATACACAGGGCGACGTACTTGGCGCCTGGGTCTAACAATGGCTTCATTATCATCTGTAGTATTTGTTGGAAAAGACGAATACATCTTCTTTACAGTGTAGCAGTTGTCTATTCCGACTCGAAGGACCATAAATTGTAATGAAGAATTATGTTGGTTCGGATTAAATTACAACCACTGCACACATCCGGTCAGGGATGAATGAAGATGTCCAAATTCTATTTATTAATTTCTTCCAAACTTATACAATGTGAAGATATGGTCTAAATAAATAATAATAAACATAAATTAGCTATCCCACTTTCTTTCTTTTCAGTTTGTCAATGTTAACATTAGTCATTTAACAGGTACTTCATTTATCCAGTAGATGGCGTACTACACCCAAGATAACATCAATATCGGAAATTACTAGAACGTTAAACAATAAAGCATTTACTCAACTTAAAAAGTAATTATTCTTAATGGATATACATATTATATACGAGGAAACGATAATACCGCAATTCCGTAACAAACAATGTGAGAAACTCCATATAGCGTCTATTCAACTATACTTTAACTTCTTCAAACGTCAATATTTAGAAACAGTACTAAATATAAATATATATATCCAAATTACAAATGTAAACATATAAACAATATACTTTAAGGATAAATGAATTCCACTTACTTTATAATCAATTACGCAAACTTTCACATTTAAACGAAGCTCCTACTCTACTGCTCAGACGCCACCAAACTAACCTAAATGTTCAAAGTGAAGCCCCGTGATTGGCCAAGTTCCAACTCACCACGGGCCAACCACAACAACCAATAAACCAAGGCGGAAGACAACTAATTAAGGGGGTACAACACATAAATAATATATTGCCTTTTCAACACCTACACCTACATCATGTTTGCAATATCTAAAATTATTTTACAGTCCCTCCCTTTCAAAGATCCAAGAGGACAATAGGAAAAAGATCTCTTAATCAATATATCAGAAAAGGAGTGGAAGGTAGAAATGAAGAGAATTCACTCGAGCTCCATATGCGCAAAGCATACAATTATTCAACTCAAAATTATATATCAAGCACAACTGTCTCGCTTAAAACTATCCAAAATGTTTCCACTGCATGATCCAACCTGCGAACACTGCAATCAAATCCCAGCTTAACTGGGTCACATGTTTTGGGCCTGCACCAAACTAACATAATTTTGGACCAATCAATAATATTTTAGAATAAGCTCTTAAAGCACCGAAGCAATTCTTCCCGCATTTCTTTTTCTTCTCCATTCATCTCTATTGCCCTTTTAAACTAATCAATTTAGGTATGTTTACAAGCTTTAAGTTTTACTCCGTTGGCCATGCTCTCTTTCTTAGGGGTGGGGGTTAATTTGTTTTCATCCTATTTTTTTTTTGTAAAAATTGATCTATTTGTATGGAATGATTAATTTGAAAAAAATAAATAAATAAAAAAATAAAATAAAACCCTACACCTTTTCCCCATTCCCTCAGTTCTGTTTTGTGCACATCAGTGCTGTATATATTTTTGTGACTTTGCAGCCAGGATACCAAATATACGGGTGGCTGCCCCAAAACTTTCTATGACTCTGAGTCGAGTGTGTGACAGGAGAAAAAGTACATTTTATTGATCTGCTTACAGTATGTGCTTGAACTTTCAGTGGTTAAAGGGCAAATTCAGACTAGAAATGAATATGAAATTGGAATTAAAGAATAAGGAAAAGAGAACAAAACATTAAGAAAGCAGTAGCTTTTTATTAACACATTTGTATATACAACAAAATGTATAAAAAATGTGTGATTTGTTGGAAACTTATTGTATGTTGTTTTTTTGTACACCATAGTGAGATTTGGTTGTTCATTGAACATTTGATGTTTTTTAGAAAAAAAATGGCAAGGGAAAATACATGTACATCTCATCATATTCCTTGTAAAATGCTATATTCACAAAATGAAATTTAGTATAATAATTCTAAATTATAGCTGAAGTGGTAATGACTTTAACTGATTTGTATCTTCTTTAAAAAGGAAAAGTAACAAGGTGGCCAAAACACTAACTTTGTTATCCACATATATGTATTATTATTAATATGTATTGATAAAGTCTGGTTTTATGTTGTAGAATTTGCTATTGCCCTGGTAATTTTCAATGTAACTTTTGCTTACTATTACTATAATCTGTAACATGCTGTTACTTTGTATTCCTGATATGTATAATGATTATTATACAGCAGTGTTTCCCAACCTCGGTCCTGGGGGCACACTGTGGCTGCAGGTTTTTGTTCCAACCAGCTTCTGTTTTTAATTGGACTCCTGGGCCAATTAACTGATGTGTTATTTTCCAAATTCTGTGTTTTGGGAACAATATAGACATTAGAAAACTAAGTTTGGTACAAAAAAATAAAATAAAATGTACAGAGCAGTTATATAGGAATGTATTTTTTTCCTTTTGTAACAATATTTTCATCTTGATTTTCATTCTACTTTTCTAGGTGTTCTAATTGTTTACTAATTAGTGGGACTGATGCTAAAGTAGTTGTAGCCTTTGATTATTCAGTGTTGTTTGCCAGCGTGTCTGCTCTACTCATTTTTAATTGTCATTAATAAGATACAATGAAGGGGAAAAACTGCACAGAGAAAGGACAAAATATAATGAAATCAACAAAAGAGAGTTAAGCATTTAAATCTACAGTATAGCAAAAGCAGAAATATTTCTAAATGTCTTATAAATGTAAAAATCATGCAACTGTGCCTTTCTGAATGTAGAATAAAAAAAAAAATAATACCAGCTAATTAAATGAGATCAACGTTATCAGGTGTTGCCACTGATTAGGAATCCGGTTGGAACAAAAACCTGCAGCTACAACGTACCCCCAGGATCGAGGTTGGGAAATACTGTTAAAGAGAATAAAATAAAAAAAAAAGTAAGACATAATTCCTCATCAAAATATTGCATATAAAACCCTACAGCCCAACTAGCACAACTCTGACCTATTTCGCTGAAGACTAGGCTCTAAATCTGCAATAACGTAAATTTCACACTCACATAATTCCCTTTGTATTATTCACACACAGGATTGGTCTTATATCGTGGTCTGTTTGTCATATCTGAAATTGACATGTAATAACCAAAAAAGAAACCTGTAACTTGTGGATTAAAAGGCACTGAAGTAAAGGAAAACGTTTCTCAGATAACATTTAATCAACCAATGCTCTCAAGTTACCTTCTCTGAACTCCATGAGTGAACGCCATCAATCAAAGATTCAGTGGATAACGCGATTCATATTTGTATAAGTGGCATTAATTTAAGAAGGCAATAATAAATAACTTTTTGCTAAACTTACTTTCAACTTTTGTCCAAAAGAGGAGATAAAACAATATTCTGTGTAAGCCATGTGGAAACCACATCACACCGATTTTCTTTGGCCTCTTAGACTAATTTGGGGAATTAAAACATGCACACAAATTGCATACATTGAGGGAAACATATGAAATAAAATATTGGCATAAATGAACTATATAATGGGAATGTTATAATGAAAATGTATGTGCAAATTGCATAAATTGAGAGAACAGTTTTGTGCACAAAGAATTGCTCCGTAAGAAAGGACAGTTTGGCCCAAAAAGCTTTTGTTTCACAGGAAGGACTCTTGAAGTCAATCTGCCAACACCCACCACTTGGCCTTGTTCCTGTACTGTCTGTCACTTCCACATACACCTACAATCTAGGTAAGGTTTTTAGTTGTATAGGTTGCTCAATGTCTCTGAGGAAACTACTATCCACTCTCTTTGAGACTAAGTAATCATTATCCAAACACCAGAGCCAGTCAAGCATTCTCCAATCAGCACTTTTGGGTTTTGTTTAAATGGTCGTGTAGCATGGTAATGACAATCATGTGCACTGTGTTTTGTTTGTCCTGTATAAGTGACTGTTGAATATTACCCACCAGCAGCTCCCCATTTTCTGCCATGGATTACCCTATAGGCATACCCTTTGGCCTGTTTTGTCTGTGCAATCACCCAAACTCCATGAAGCTATAGTGTCTTTTTTGGTCTAACGTACACATGTATAACTCACAACCAGACAGTGGCTACTTAATTCCTTTTATGTAGTAGTAGTATTGCCACAGGTTTGTCTGCATAGCTATAGCTTTTGCAGTTATAAGAACTAGGGATTTGGGTCTTACAGCATAATAAAAAAATAAGATTTTATTTTCTGTCACTACTGTTTGATTTCATATCATATCCTGCATTAGTGCTGGTGGGAGTATTGTATACCACAGCACAGATAGCCAAGACTTAATTACATTTTAGTCTTTGATTTTCTCTCATTCTTTTGAGATTTTCTATTAATATGTTCTGCAAGAGAGAATGGGGGATTTGATTCCAGAGACAGTGTATTGTTCTCATCCCACTTTATCCACCTTCATTGCCTGAAATCATGTTGTCATATTTTAGATACAAGCCCGTGCTTATTTCTTTTTACTTCTGGCACAACTCTTTTTATATTTTAAAACTACTGACTGCTTCTCTCTTTTTTATCTGCAATTCCCTTCGGAATTAATAAAGTTTCTATCTATTTTTCATATAGTACAAGTATAGTATGGTATAGTATGCAGTTTTCTTGCTGTGGATATTGCTGTAATTAATTTTGGAATACTGTTCTTTAAGAATCAATAACACAAGCTCTTTATCAACAAAATTTCACCGTCTGCATGGAAAAAATTAAGCAAAACTTACATAGATGGGCAACCCTTCATCTCACTCTAGCTGGAAGAATTAACATTTTTAAGATGAATATTCTTCGTAAGCTTCTTTTTTATTTCAAAACATTCCAATGTACATCAATAAATCATTTCTTAAGCAATTGGATTCAACAAAAACCTCATTTATTTGGAACTCAAAACATCCACGTATCCAAAGAGCGACCCTACAAAGACCAAAGGCAGAAGGTGGCATGGCTCTACCTAACTTCCAGTTTTATTACTGGGCAGCAAATATACAAGTTATAAAAACCTGGACACAAATAGAAGAACATACACAGGCTTGGTCCAAATAGAAGTAAAATCCTGCAGTACTTCATTATATTCCCTGCTTTGTGTCCCAATAAATGCAAGTTATCAGCAATATACTGATAACCCAATTGTGCTTTATTCACTCAGAATATGGAACCAATGTAGAAAGCATTTTAAGATGGAGAAGTTTTTATCTGTGGCACCTCTGCAAGAGAACCACCTCTTTCAACCCTCACAAACATATGCAGTTTTTAATATCTGGAAAAAAATTGGGATTAAATTGCTTAGAGACCTTTATATAGACAACATCTTTGCATCCTATGAACAATTACATTCCAAGTTTAACTTTCCAGCTACACATTTCTTTCACTATTTTCAAATTAGGAACTTTGTTAAACAGAACCTGCCCAATTTTCCTCATCTTGCACCCTCGTCCATGCTGGAAAAAATATTACTCAATTTCAAGGACTTAGACACCATCTCTGCAATATATAAAATTATTTCACAGTCCCTCCCTTTCAAAGATCCAAGAGGACAATGGGAAAAAGATCTCTTAATCAATATATCAGAAAAGGAGTGGAAAGTAGCAATGCAGAGAATTCACTCAAGCTCCACATGCGCAAAGCATACAATTATTCAACACAAAATTATATATCGAGCACATCTGTCTCGTCTAAAACTGTCCAAAATGTTTCCAGGGCAAGATCCAACCTGCGAAAGCTGCAATCAAGCTCCAGCCTCACTGGGTCACATGTTTTGGGCCTGCACCAAATTAACATCGTTTTGGACCAAAATTTTTAAGTGCCTTTCAGACAACCTTGGTGTCACAATCCCTCCTGACCCATTAACAGCTGTGTTTGGTGTTTTTCCAGATGGGCTTAAAGTGGAGAAGGACAAACAAACTGTGATTGCATTTACTACACTTTTGGCACACAGACTTATTTTGCTAAACTGGAAGAATCCTAACTCTCCTCTTTTAAGTCAGTGGGAAACTGATGTTTTATACTATTTGAAATTGGAAAAAATCAAATATTCAGTTAGAGGATCTGTACAGAATTTTTTCAAAACCTGGCAGGATCTAATCAATAATATTTTAGAATAAGCTCTTAAAGCAAAGAGGAAGCAGTTATCTCCACTTTTCTTTTTCTTCTCAATTCATCTCGGCCTATTAAACTCATCAATTTAGGTATGTTTAAAAGCCTTAGGTTTTACCCAGTTGGCCATGCTCTCTCTCAGGGGTGGGGGTTGACTTGTTTTCAATACTATTTTTTGTAAAAATTGATTGATTTGTATGGAATGATTACAATAAAATTAATACAATTTAAAAAAGAATGAATAACACAATGTAAAACACATTCTGAATATATAATATTAAATCTACAAATGCAAAAAAGTGAAGTATTTTTAATAAGAATATTTTGTGTGTTGTGTGTATTTTATCTCTTTTGCAAGATATTCAAAATTTCACTTGTTGAAAAAAGCTACTTCTCACCCTGCTCTAAATGAATTAAAACACAGAGGAACTATGTACAGTGGAACCTCGGGTCATGAAAGTCTTGGAACACGTACAAATCGGGTTACGACCAAAAAGTTCGCCAAATTTTTGCATCTGTTCACGACCACACATTTGGGTGACGAACAAGCTAGTTTCCCTTCCGGTTCATACGCGCTGATGATTTCCACACGTGTTCAGTCTGCATTCGCTGTGAACTCTATTTCGTGTGCTTCTGCATTAATTTTGCAATTAACCATGGTCTCTAAGCAAGTGAAGAGTGGTAGTGTTGGTGAGAAGAAATATTCTAAGAAAATTGAAATCTAATTAAAGAAAGAAATTATTGAAAAGTATGGGTGTGGCGTTCATGTTACTGATCTTGCCTCTGAGTACAAGAAGTCAAAAACTACGATTTTGACTATTCTAAAGCAGAAAGAGGCCATTAAAGCAGCTGATGTTGCAAAAGGAGTTACAGTGTTAACCAAGCAGAGGCCTCAAGTGCTGGATAAACTGTTGCTACTGTGGTTGAACGAGAAGCAACTTGCAGGGCATAGCGTAAGCGAGGCGATGTTATGTGAGAAAGCCAAGGAAGATTTGCTGCAAAACTATCCTTCTACGAGTGGCTAGTTCTTCCTCCTCACTTTCTTCATGCCAGAACTCGACTCATGCAAGGTTAGTTTTCTTGGTTGTTTGTGGTTAGTTTTTGTATAAATTAAGGATTTTTCAAATTTTCATTTTTTTCCCTGTGCTTAAAACTCATTAAAAAAAGTGTTTACAGTGAATGGTTCGTAAGGCTGTAGCGTGAACTCTTGCAATGTTAGTTTTCTTGGTTGTTTATGGTTAGTTTTTGTATAAATTAAGGATTTTTCAAATTTTCATTTTTTTCCCTGTGCTTAAAACTCATTTAAAAAAGTGTTTACAGCGAGCGGTTTGTAAGGCTGTAGCATGAATTCTTGCAATGTTGGTTTCCTCTGTTCAAGGTTTTCTCAGTGTTATTAAATGTTTTTACATTTAGTTTACTAATACACTGTGCATTCTATGGTATAATTAACTATTTTTGTCCTTAAAAATCTTTAAAAAATATATTTACATACAGTTCATATGCTCTGGAATGGATTAATTGTATTTACATACAATCCTATGGGGGAAATCAGTTCTGGTCACAACCAAATTGGGTTGCGACCAGAGTTTTGGAACGAATTATGGTCATGACCCGAGGTTCCACTGTATTATGAACTATGAAGTTGTCAGGATTTAGGGGGTTCTAGATGCATTTTGATGAAGTTTCCACCTTTTTGTCATTTTGCCTTTTTTAAGATTCTTGTATTTGTTATGTTAGGGTACTGATGCTTTCAGCATCACATGATGATATTACCAGACTCATAATGAGTAATGTGCTGTGTCGTGTGTGTGCATAGGTGACAGCTGAAGGGCTCTAGTGATTGCAATTCTACTGCTGCTGCAAAGATTGGCACTGTGTTTTAATGTCTTTTTGTCTTCTTCCCTCTGCAGTCTGTTTGACTGATGACTACAACACCTCTGACATCACTTCCGGCGGCTGTCCACTTGGACCTGCCTCTTCCTGTCTGGAGGGCCCAAAACCAGAAGCTCCACCATCTTGGGGCAGTTCTTTTTTCAACTCACATCTGCAGAGATGGCTCAACAATAATTGCATGTTTTGTTTTTTTTTTACAAATTTTGATGCAACCAATTATATTGGGTGGCTGGCTTGGCACCCTAATTCTTTACTGTTGTCCTCTCTTTTCATTGCAGAGACATAGTCCGCACGATTTGTTGATAGGATGACAGAACAGCAGGATTCGGTGGCCCTACTTCAGGCCATGGCAGATGAACTCTGGGCACTAAAGGTCCAGGCTGAGGAACAACTGCCTCAGCTGGCTAAGGCAGAGGTACATAGTCAAACACATGTTACCCTCCAGCAGTATTGACTGATGAGTCCATCCTAGGTATTGTTGCCATTACACTAACTTTCTAGTGTTTGACCATGCAGCTACCTGTCATCACTGGGAGTGTATGGAGTAGGTGCACATACTGAAAGGCATTCTTGAAGGGACCGCCTCAACAGGCTGATTACAGCCTCAAAGAGTGGGTGCCGCTGATTATAAACAACTCAAATCTGAGATGCTGCTGAGGTACAGAGTTAGTTAAGAACAAGCAGACGAGGGCTTGTCTGGAGTAGAGCTTCTGACCCACTCCCAAATATTTCAACTCTGGGGCAGAGCCTGAAGTTGGCTACTGCCAGCAATAAATGATAATAAAAAAATGTTTGAAGTCATAACCCACGACCTTCTGGTAAACAGCCTCCTCAATTACCTTGCTCAGCCAGTTTGGCAGCTGGAATATAACAACATTTATGACCTCATTGCAGTCCTCAAGAGGCACGAGGCAGCCTGGCAAGCTGAGTGCTCGGAACAGTCTGTTGAGTGCCACAACTACGTGATGGGACAAGTTGCCATTCCTAAGCCTACCTGCTGCAAGATGGAATCATCAGAAAAACCAAAGGAGGAACAGCCCCCTTCCCTGCTGTTGCAAATATTGGGAGGTAAGTCAATCCTTCATGACTTATGGTGATCACTTTAGTGACCTGATCGACTGCAGTTGGGCGCGAGGTGAGAGGTATTATTTCACTGTCCATCCCCTATCCCCTCCTTACACCGGGGTGATAGTTATTAATTGGCACAGGGTCATAGTTCTTATCATCTAAGGCGGCAACATTTCCTTTGTTGCGTGCTGTTACATGCAACTTTGACAATGGGAATCCAGATCGACCAGTCTAACCTGTATTCACGGGGAAACTTGATGGCACAAGTCCGCCTCATGTACAATTATCTACCAAGGGGCAACCCGAAAGATTAGATGGTTGTTTTAGGTAGCCCACCTTATCCTGTGATACTGGGGTGGGACCGGTCACAAAATCAATATGGAAAAGAATGCATCACCTTTTCTAAAACACTGGGCACTACAATACATGGTGAGAACCAATCTTAAGCTGTCTCCACACTGAGCTTTCAGCTGGCCGAAGGGCGGTGTCATGTGGCTACCCAGTATGACATGGATGACATACAGTAGCACTGGCTCACACAGATGTCTCTATGAAGATGAATGTCAAGTTGTCACTGGTCGCTGCTCCAGACCCACTCTTAGATTTACATTTTCAATATCAGCACTTTGTGCTTAATAATGATTTATTGTATTGTTTAGTTGAGTATGATGGTTAGGTGAGGTTACTGCTGTTAGTCCCACAAATCACATTGGAGCCAAAAAAACACTAGAGCAGATTAAACTCCAGTTTTTTTGGCTGAGGATTAATGAGGATGTCCGCTGCTTTTGTGCTTCCTGTTCAGAATGTCAGCTGCAGCAGATTCCTCAAAGAATCGTTCTCGTCCCAGCCCCACTAATCGATACCACTGAAACAAACGAATCATCAACTAGTGAAACAAGTACACTGAGTGAACTTATTGAAACTATTGAAGGAGAGGGGCCCCGATTCCTACTCCAGACAGCCTTGTTCCTTCTTTGTTCATAAAATGACCCTTAATTTTGGTGCAGATTTAATGACAAACAACAAGAGCACAAAGCAGATAGCTTGTCTGTCCCAGAAGTGGTAAATGAATGACCCAGAAGGACCTCTCTGATTACACATGACATCAACACAGAGCCAGGGGTTGTCATCCGAGAACACCCATACCACCTCCTGGAGGCAAAGAGAGCAGAACTTAATCAAGTCTCCCAGTTCGATGCTTACCCAATTTTGTTAGTGGATAAGCTCCTTGAGTGACTCAGGAAAGCTCAATATCTGACCACTCTTTGCATGACAAAAAGGTATTGGCAAATTCCTTTAATGGAATCCGCAAAGGAGGAGACCGTGTTTAGTACCCCTAGTGGTCATTGGCTGTATCATGTTCTCCCATTTGGATTGCACGGTGCACAGGAGACTTTCCAGCATCTGATGGATAGAGTGCTACAATTCCACAATAGCTATTGTTCCACTTACCTGGATGACACAAAGGCCAGATATTCAAGCTACTTTGTGGGCAGAGGTACGGTGTGACCACAAAATACGCCAAAGCTTGATGACATCATGAAATTTACCCGTCTGAAGACCAAGCAACTGGTCCAAACCTTCCCAGTTTGGCAGGGTATGGCCAATGGGTTGTTTCACATTTCTCTCAGATGGTGGTACCCTTGACAGATCATACAAAGCAGTGGGCCCCTTATCCGGTGGTATGGGATGCTAAAACTGATGCTGCATTTTGTAATTTAAAACAGGTCCTTACGTCAGCTCTTGTATTGATAACTCCTGACTTTTCTCTGCCTTTTATCTTACAGACCGACGCTTCAGACACAAGTCTTGGTGCTGTGTTGAGCCAAAGTGCTGAAGGTGTTGAACACCCCATCATGTTCCTGAGCTAGAAACTATTGGACCCAGAGACCAGGTATGCAGAAGTGGAAAGTGAGGCCCAGGCGATGTTGTGGGCTATTAACCAACCAAGTTACTACCTCCTGGGCTGCGAGTTCACAATCGTGACCACACATTCCTAAAGCATTGTGTCTGTATTTTTTTTTTATTTTGCTGCACCCCATTTTACAGGGTGGCCAGCTTGGTACCCCAACTCTTTATCATTATCCTCTCTTTCTGTTACAGTTGCAATGGGCATTAGTTATTAAAAGCACTAAGTCCGAGTAAATAAAGTTCTAATAATAAGCATAGTGATATCCATGGTAATGTGTATTGACCAATAAAGCAGAATAAATTACTTTGAAAACATATTCATGTATATTAAGTAGAGTTCACTGTGCAGTTCAATAATTAATTACATATGACCTCCTCATCATTGTTCATATAATACTATTTTCTCGAGTGAGACATTAAAAAAGCTAAGTATTTTGTGATTTATTATCTGCCAGTGAATTAGAAACACTAAATTATAATAAATGGCAGTTATGTTCTGGTGTTGCTACTAAATGGCATACAAATGTTTGGGGTAACATTCAACATATAAAAAGTCAGTTTTCTCTCAACGTCTCTTTAGGGTTAGCAATGGTATGTCCATTCCTTGAAAGTCTGATAGATGAGGAAACACAGACTGTACTGTACACTGGGCATTTACACCAAGAGCACAAAGATTGCTAAAGTACAGGACTGTGCAGTTGGCATTTTCTGATGACTATCTTTATGAGAAATATAGGTTCACAAGGATCAACATTGTATACATATTCAATTTGATGAAGCCATATATTGCCAAGTCAACTCTCCACAGCAAATGCCTGACTACAGCCAAAACATATGCATCAGCTTGTGCTTATTCCTTAGCATCATAGTTATGTTTCCTGTCCATAGGGACATTCATGCAGTCAAGTAGGCCTTTTTTGAAATTGTGAAACAATAAGTGAAACAATGTACTAAGATTCATTCACTTTAAGAGAGAGTGTTATTACCGATGGTAGATAATGTTCCCAAATGTCATAAGTGTAATGTACCCATGTGAGAATAATGGCACCTCCAGGTCCAGTTGAGACTGACAATATAACCCAGAAATCATTCCACAGCATTGATATACATGATAGTCCTTTTCAAATTACATTAGTGTCAATGCCCAGTTGTATTGTGCCATTAATTAAAGATATGCTTAGATGAAGTTAATAAGATACAGTATTAAGATAAGGGCTGCCTTTTTTCAAACACTGAAGCTAAATTGCCCGGCTGAGCTCATGATTCCCAGATTTTTCAAGCATCTTGTCTGCAACAGAGCCTTTCACAAAGTAAGGATTCCCAACATTAATCTAGCAAGGATGAAACACACAGTAGAATGTTCAGATTGATTGCCACACCTTTACTTTCTACAGTATTTTTGTTGTGTATTGTCTGATAAGGTTATGCCTGCCAGTTAATGATCCCCACTTAAAAACACAGTCAAGTATTGAGATGGTATTTGGTCAACTAAAATTGCAAATTACTGTAACTGCCTGCACAATCACAGAGGGAGTCCAGCAAGGGCATGCAAACAACAGCAATGTTGGATGTGGAGGATTGGGATGACCTTTTACCACAAACTGGAGACAGCATGAATGGCAGAACTGTGAGGAACATTTATGCAAACACATATTTTGGTTGAGTGTGGTGACAGATTTTTTATCTGAAATGATATTTTAACCTTTTTAAATAAGATTTTAAAAGGGTACAAAGTTTTGGTAAAATTTTTTATTCCAGCCTTTGGGGTGGGGAAAAACAAATCTATTACACATTCACTCAAACTGCTGAAATATCCTGTTGTAAAATATACTTATAGAATTTTCCTTTTTTTGTACTTGATCTCAAGCTCTTTGTTTTCATTTATGAGAACAGGTACTGATCATATGCTGTTCTGATATCTACCACCTTTAAAGACAAAGCAATAGTCATTGGATATTACTAGATACACAGGATTTACTCAATATTCCCATGATCTTCTGGGAGCAGAGGAACAGGTTGGTAGTTCAAGTCCTCCTGGTTCCTGCATTAGTATTTGATTCGTTCATATTATTAGCACACATAGCCCTTAGCCCTCACCTCCATCCTTCAGAGTAGACAGAAACAATTGCCTCATCATCCTGTTTTGGCCCCCTAACCTTACCCTGCAGCAGAACACTCCTGTTACTCACAATCACCAAGAATCCTATATGAGGAACAAATGAGATTCTTACTGTACAGTGATGTCCTTTCCAGTTAGTGTTAGGGGTTTGTGCTTGCTCCTACTCTGTTCAATGCTCATATGGGTGTTGGGCGAGGTCGTGGGGTTCAGCGGCTGTGGGCCATCTGTTGGTGAAAAAAAGTTTCACTGATCTTGACTTTGCCAATGAAGCTGTGTGATCTTTGTGGAATCAGTGGAGGCCCTGATCTTGACTTTTGAGTCTGAGTGTCTGGGCTTGCAAGTGTCCTGGATAAAAACTAAGATCCAGACCTTTAATGACCTCTTCGGCACAGCCAGCAGCAACATTTATGTGTCTGGTGACTCTTCCTATGAAGTCAGTAGATGGATTGGAAGAGCATGGGTGGTCATGAGGTTGCTGGAAAGGGGTGTGTGACTTTCCCAATATCTCTGCCAAAGGAAGTAGGTCCAAGTCTTTATAGTCTTGGTGCTTCCTGTTTTGCTATATGGTTGTGAAAATTGCTCACAGAGTCCCAAATGAGGCACACTTTCTGCATTGTGAGGGAGTGTCACTTATGGCACTATGGCCATGTGGCGCAATTCTGTGAAGGTGATCCGACTAGCAGGATCCTCATTGTTGAGGACCCAAGTTCCTCAACCAGGCCCATGTAACACCTGGTTGAGGCAGCTAGATGGTCATTTCTGGATGGTGTTACTGGACCTCGTGTCTGCCTGGGTGGTTGCCAACGGGAATCCCAAGCTGTTTCATCGTGTGGTGGGGGCTGCAACACACTCTACCAATGCATGCTCCCTAACCTGACCTGAGTGATGTCCAGCTTCGTATATTCAGAGGGATCCAGCAAGATCAATTGATTTCCTATCACTGTAGCAATTTTGCTAAGTCTGAAAGAGCTTTTTTCCCTTTTTGTTGACCACAGAAGGGTGTTGTACATGGAGAGTCATTACCTTTGAAAATGCCCAATTCCTATGCCTGTATCAATAGGGTCAGCCACAGTTTTGATTCAGGGCAAGCTCTTCAGCAGGCATAAGGCTTGAATTTGAGGGCACCCCACCAGTGGCAGAAGCTGCAGGTTTCTTTTTGGTTGCTAAAAGAGCAACATTTTCCTATAAACTGAAATCCTAATCAAACAATAAATTAATTAACTTGTATTAACAATTTTGAAGTATGTACTTGTATTAGATTTTTCTTGTTTCCAAGTGAACTTATATTAATTACTTATATTAATTCCTGAATGCATAATGTCATTTTACAAAAAATAAGTAATTTGACAAATGCAAATAATATTTCCAACAATATTTTTGTATACAAAGTATATCTGTTCAAAGTAAGCAATCAAGTAAGAATTTCATTGTATTGTGTATACCATATAGGTGGCAAAAAATTAATATGTCAACGTAATACACAGATAAAGAACAGTATTCTACTTAGACATTTAATTGGTCTGCTGTTGAGCACTATTCAGCCTGTTTTTCTTTATTAACAGCAGATGTTGTTTTTTTTGTAATTATGGATTTGTGCCATTCATAGAATTCTGCTGTTCAGCTATTTGTGGACACCAGGGGGAGTACAGTACCCCAATGAGGGTATTTCCCTCATTTTCCATCACTCCAGCACAGTATCAATAACCACCAATACCCAGACCTTTTCTTCTTCTTGTCCCTTTCTTTCTCTCTTTTCCTTTCCTCTTTGCCTTCACTCATTCTCCAGCAAGATTTGTCCACATCCTCCTGACTCTGGCTCACTTGCCATTTGAGATGCCGACCTCTTAGCCCCTTGCCACCTTTCTGGGCTGTCTGGCTTTCTTCTTGCCCATACTGGATGGGACGGGACTTCAGTGAGTCTGTGTGATTCTTGGGCTGGCTGTAGCACGTGTAGCACTGCCATGTGTGTGGTTGCACTGTGTGTTGGGGTTGGACACAAGAAAATTTTAAAATGGGTCTCCTGCCAATATGCGACTTGTGGACACCAGGGGGCATACAACTCCCAAAAACCCTGAGACAACAGACACAGAACGCATAGGTTCAGCACAGCACATGTTTAATTCAGTGAGAAACCGCTTTTCCCTCACTCACTACAACACAGCACAGTACAAAGCACCAAGCATAATAAATACACAGTTCTTTCTTCTCTTCACACTTCTCTCCCACCACTACTCTACCCTCGAGCTTCGTTCACTTCCTCCTGACTCTGGCTCTCTGAATGGAGTGATGCAACATCTTTCTTGGAGCTCCCAGAAGTGCTCCAAGTTTCCCGTTATCTCCTTCTGGGCGTACTTTAGGGTCTGGCGACAGTCCTGCTGAAAAGATCTCGATTTCATAAGTATGTTTTGTTGAATAGCCTCCAGGGTTTCTGTTGTTAAAAAACAAAAACAAAACAAAAAATATCTTTCCTTTTTATTTTCTCTGCCTAAAACATGAACAACATATTTCTTTTCTTTTTAAACTTATTATATTAAGAGGTGCCATTCTTTACTGTATTTGCTAGCCAAAGCTTTGTCAGAAATCTGTTAGTAATTGTCATCCCAAGTCTCTTTTTATTACATTTTTGGAATTTTTAGGTATGGATTTCTTGTTTATTTATTTTAATATTATGACAGTGACATCATGGTGGTACAACTTTGTGGCAAGTTTTTTTCATGTTGCCAGTGTTTTGTCTATTGTGTTTTTGGATACTTGTTTTCTAAAAACACCAAGTTGCTAGTCACATTCTATGGATTTTTGAATATCATTGATAACATCAACTACAATGGCTACATCAAATACATATTGACATGCAGTATGTAAGTGCAGACATCCCACCCTTGCAGAACTGATTTCAGGGAGGTTTAGGTAAGGGGCATGCATGCAGGAAAGGAATTGCTGGTATTAGGGTCATTGTCCCCCTTTGGGTCTCCAGGATGGATTTCCGAGAGATCACTTGTAGAAGATTGGGAGAAAATGCTGATGTGTTGGCATAATGTCTCAGCTTCCTCCTTGTTTAAAACCAAGCCATGAATTGATTCTGTGTCCAAATTTGCTGATGCAGGGAAAATCACCTACTCATTTTCTGTTGTTTAAAAAATATGATAAAAAGAAAGAACATCAGAGGAAAAGAAGATTTTTTTTCATTCTTCATTCAGGTAGTGTGTTATTTTTGTTATTTTGGTAGCTTCTTTATTGTACTTTTTATTTAATTCTTTTGGTTCTTAAAAAACATTCAGCAAAAAAACATTTGCTCTAAGGTTTTGATTATGTCTGAAACGCTTAGACTCTTGTTGGCTGTTTCTACCCCGGATTTTGTTTTCTGCTAAAGAATAATTATTGATTTCCAAGTTACATCCACACATTTTCATTTTCCAGTTATGTCTTGGTCTGTGTTTTGGTTTAGCTTCTGCTTCTGACACTTTGATACATTTTACTTTCTGGGTCTTAACCCCAGCACTCTTTTTCTTTTAGGTTTCATACATAATTTCCTCATCAGATTTATTTTCTTTTTTTACTGTTTTATGTTTCTCTCTCCAGCTACATCCTTGCACATTTAAGCATATGAAATGTACAGTATTTATTGTTTAAACATTTACTGGTTATGTGCTCTTAAACTGCAAAATTTTTCAACCATTCCCATCAAATTTAGTTTCTCCTTACAGTTACTGAAATTGCCATTGCCATATGGCTGTAAATTGAACAGTTTTTTTTTCTTATTTTTACTTTACCTTTAAAATAAATTTGTTAGAAAGGAGTACTGTCTATTAATGAAGATCTGCTCTTGACATGCTTATATAGGACATGGCTCAATTGAATAGCAACAAAGACAAACAAAAAGGAATGAAAAAGAGAAAAAAACACACAATTAATGCAGCTGATAGCAAAAAAGGCAGGGAAGCATATTTAAGTGACCATAGACCGTGATAATTACTAGTAATGTTTCAAAATCAGCACACTGTCTTAATTGTTCAACATTTTCATTTAATTCGCATTTCAATGCTATCATTACATGTGGCCTAATAAAAAACATAATAAAGAAAGGCTGTCTGTTACATTAATTCAATCAAGAGATAGATAGATAGAAATGCGTTTCTTGAGGTTGTAAAATTAGAACACTTCTGGTTCAGACATTTAATAAACTGGTTACTGTTGGCATCAGATGCACTAAACTAGGTGTAAATGATTAGTCTCCTCACTTTTGTCAGTCTTCTTATATTTGGGAGTTTAAAGTTTAGGAAATTACCTTGACAAACTCCTAGCAATCATTTTTTGCGGAAACATAACTGCTGCACGTGCAAAAAAGCCTTTTGATATCACATCTTAAATGAACAAAGATGTTTCTCAATTTATGTGACTAATAAAATGTTACAAGATACACATCCTTTTCTTCTGTGGGATGATTTGGAGACCAGTTCGGCTGATCGTACTGTTTTAACAGCTGCTGTAAACAGTCTGACTGCTTTCATTCCTATCCATTGCTACAACTTCCATCCAACTTTTTCTTCCATTATGCCTTCTTGCCTTGAATATTTTTTGCAAAAGGTGATACCTGGGGATTCACATGATTTGCATGATTTTTGTTTTCCACTTGGGATGTCATTTTCTGATTATGAAAACATTTTGTTTTATGATGTTTTCACACCACCGTTTTGTGATCTGTGTTTTTGGGAGGATCAGGCCCATTTTGTGCCTGTCCTCATGAGAACGGTTATGTTGTTTGCAGGTTGCTATGCCTGTTGCTGGTAAGCCGAGAAAGCGAATAGTGAATAGTGTACAAATTCTGACGTTGTAGTTCCCCGGATAAACAAAAAAAAAAATGTGCAGGTGTAGTTAATTCTTTTCTCTTTTGCCATTTATTTTGACTTCACCTCAAGTTAATATAATGGGATTTGGTATTTTGGTTTCAGGTTTCTCTACACTTCTAGCCTTGGTCTATTTCAAACTAAGTTAACTTTCTCATCTCCTGGTCCTTTAGCAGAACTTACATTCTTTCTTCCACTTTAAAATTATTCCTTCTGATGTTTCAATCATAGAAGCACAATCCTTTACACATTTCTTTGTCATTCTTTGCAGTATTATATCACCGGGAAGATGAAATGTCTACGAAATTAACCTCAATACCTCCTCTTTGCACCAGTACCTCTTTTCTATAAGAACAAGTCTGACAGCAAGTATCCCTTTAGGAGTGTGTTTCTAGGCTTCATAAATTTTTATTATGATTATTAAATGCATATTTCAATTTTCAATTTAATTTGTGTGGTCTCAATCCTCATTGAAGGAGCATTTTAAATATTTAAATATCTGTATCCTTTGTGATAAGAAGTTTATAAATATTTGTAAAATATCATTATTATTTTTATGTATAACCATCTCTTTATTTTTAGCCATGATCAGTTTCATACTGAATTCTACTGAAATACATGGGCTGATATTTTTGAAGGCCTTTGTTGTTAGTCAAAAGTATCATTGGCATGGTAATGATACTACTAATGACTTGGCTGTAAACCATCATTATTGTTTTCTAAAGCATGTCAGAAGAGTTATTCAGGATATAACCTAGGAGACATAAAAGAGATATCATCTAGGAGACAAAGCATATATTGGATTCACTGCTTTAAAAATGGCGAACTCCTCAGACATTTGATTGTCTGAGATGGGTCCAGCTGCAGTCCTCTGGAGCTCCACGATTCAGTAGCTCCACTGGACAGCCAATTGGATTGAAGGTTTTTGTCACATGGTTTACCTGACTTGAGTCAGATAACCCTCCCTGTAACCCTAATCTTAACAATAGTGTAACCAGGTGTTATCACTGAGGTATAATATAAAGCTCTGAAGGTCCGCAGCTGAAGGCTATTACATCTTCTTTTTAAAAACTTGGTTTGATTTCTGTGCTTTTTGTGATGATATTTACATTTTATCACTTACACCCATAGACCTTAAGAGCTACAACAGTAAAGTTTATTGTGTATTTATTGTCAAATACTTTCTGAAAATCAAGGATCCATGCAAATACATCAAAACTAATGTCACAGCAAATTTAAATGAAAACCTGTATATTGAGTAAGTAATTTCTTAAGGTTTTCCCCAATTTGTTCTTCCAATTTCCAATACAAAAATCAATTAAAAAAATAATTTTAGGACAAGGTACACTAAAGAAATAGTGCAGTGTTCTTTATACTTTGTCACATTGCTCTTCTATGGTATCAGTTAAAATATTGATGTTATTCAATTGTCTCGACTATCTTCTGTTTTAGATACTAGATTCAAATGGTCTACAATGGCGTCAACATATTCTTCTTCCAATATTTTAAAGATATCCTCTGCTACTTCATCTGGGCAAGCAGCTTTAGCATTCATTATATGCTCATTTGCATGGAAAAAATGTCTTCCTTAGTAATGCCCAGTCCCATTGTGACTTTTTTTTCAAATTTGTGATCATCGTAAAACTACTGCACTCTTTCCACCTTTTTTCACATAGCTTTAGTGGTTGTAATAATCCTCCCTTCACCATATGCAGCCAAACCCTAGGCTTCCTTTCCTAACCACACTAGACAATTACCTAATTCATTATAAAAGTTAAATATGCTGTTTTCTCAAACTAATCATAGGTTCCTAGTGTCAATACTGTCACATGTGAACAGTACAGTGAACAATTACAGTGAAATTTGTAATTGCATGCACTAACTCAACAACCTTCCATCATTCATTGTGCCTCAAAATGTGTCTGCTTGTACCAGTTGTCATTCTTCTTTCTTTTATTAGATCTAATATTTCCTCTGTTATCCACCTTCTCTTTAGTGTTCATGTCCTCATTTGATTTTTTAAAATTTCCAGCAGTGATTTATTCTGCTTCCATTTTTCCTTCTGCCGTACTATTTGTTACATTTGTCACATGTGTACGAGTAGGAGGCAGCTAAAGGGCCTGAGTAATTGTAATAAAACATCCAACCAGGGGGCAGCGGAGGGCACTGACTGTCTTTTTCAGTTCCCTACAGACCTTTCCCGGGAAATCCTGCAAGGTTCCGGCGCCTTTAGAAGACATCACTTCCAGTGTCGGGCCCTTTGCTGATGCCACTTCTGGACCAGAAGACATCACTTCTGGTGTCAGGCCCTTGGCTGACGTCACATCCGGTCCAGAAGACATCATTTCTGATTACTGTCCTTTTGATGATGTCACTTCCTTTACGGGCCTTTAAAGCCTCCATCTTTGTCTGTAATAATCAGATCTGTTTTAGACTCTGTTCTATGCACATCATGCTTCAAAAATGTAAAATTTGCAGCCGGGAAAACAATATACAAGTGGCTGCCCCAAATCTTTATGATGTCTGTGTTGCTTTCTTGTCACACACTCTTATTTAGATATTTATTTAGTTTATCATGCATAGCTGTTTCTTGTAGCATATGTGTATCCAGTTTTTAAAAACTCTGTTTATTCATTATATTCTTTTCCAAGATGAACCTTTATTGCACTCAATAAAAGAATATGATTTGAATTAATGTGAGCTACTGGTTACATTTCTGTAGATGTGATTGCATTTCTAAATCTTGGAATTATTTAGTTTCAGTCTATTTGATTACTGAGTAGGTTCAATCCATCATCCACAACATACCAAGTATACAGTCTTCTGAATAGTGTATTAGTTAACAATGATATTTGTAATTCTGCAAAAGGAGACCAGCATTTGACCTTTCTCATTTCTAGAACTTAAATTGTACTGCCCTACAATTCAGTTCTCTTCTTTTTACATGCTTTAGCATTAAAATCTCCTAATGATAGATACTTGTTTTTTCCCCCCACATAATTTAAAATTGGATATGGTCTCATCATATACTGTTTTTATTTAGTGTTCACTGCTGACTGTGGTGTGTGCATGCAATTTTAAAAATGCTTAGATTACGTTATTCCCACAAAAATCTGGTCAATCCATTAGACGACATAAGCAGCTGCCAAGGGCACCATCATGTGTGTGGCGTCATTTATGAAAGTTAAGGGTTGTGGATTCTGGACACTGAGGGGAGCTATTTATGAAACTTAATTGGCACATCATCGGGAATTCCAGTACCCTGTTCTTCTATGGACACCAAGTTGTGCTGTTTTGGTAACTTAGGTGGTGCATGATTTGGACTCTGAGAGGGACTCAAGAAGTCTAAAAATATTGAATGCACACAATAGACACCAAGAAGTGCCATTCTGGTAACTTAAGGGGCACACACTCACTGAGACCACCCAGAAGTCTAAAAAGAATACTGAATGTGTGGTATGGACTCTGGAGTGCTGTTAATTAAACTCAAGGAGCGTGATCTCCGGATGCTGCCTAGGGCTCTACATGGGCTTTATCCAGCACTGATTTCAGCCAAAAATAATAACACTGGGGATCACTTTTTCTTCTCATGAAAATTCTTTTTTTTCTGATTCCTATTGAATAAACAATTATAAAACTTATCTTTCATAGGTATTTATTATAGGTTAGGTACATTTATCTATTGAAAGGAATGAAATGAGATTCAGTTTCCAAATATTTAAATAAGTGTAAAAGAATCAGAACTTTGTCAGGTTTGGCTATTTTGTCAGAGAACTATACATATCTAAAGTGTGCCAAGAGACTAAAGTATTAAGATCAATAAATAAGAAATGAAGAAAATAATTAGACAATTCTAACATGAGATATGGTTAATAGACATCACAGAGCCACTTTAAAAGTGAATGCCATTAACATAATTATCTGCAAAATAGCAATTACCGTTTTGATATTTTTAATCTAATAAAAATACCCCTCCCCCCAAAAAATCTCCTATTTTCCTTCTATCAGTTGCTACCACATCTGCTATTAAATCTTGACATATTTGAAATGCTGCAGGCTTCCTGGAGCCACTAAGTCTGTCAAGATTATACTTTTCTGTCTGCTTTTAAACAATCTATAAAAGAGATGTGTCTCAGCATCTAATCAGGCTTCTTCAACTTGCTGATGGTAGTGAACAATATATTTTATACACCATCAAAAGACCTTTACAGATAACACAGAAGTAATGAAAACACTGATAGAAGACTATAAAGCACAATTTCAAAAAAGGATGCCAAGTATATCCGTTAATCTATCATAGTTCAGAGACAGTTATTTGATTGTGAAACTGACTCTTGTAGACTAAGTATCTAGTGCCATACATGAGATTTAACAGTCCAAGAAAGACTAATTTATATACTTTATAAGATATAAGCTTCATATGTGTTTCCTCAGCTACATCTTCCAGTTTCTCCTGGGGAATTCTCAGACACTCATAGGCCAGTCAAGAGATATAAACCCTCCAGTGGATTCTAGTTCTGTCACTTAGTCTTCTCCCAATGGGCTGTGTCTGGAATAATCACTGTAGGAAGTGCAAGTAAGTGTTTGTCTTTGCTTTATAGCATTTGTTATACATTTTGTAATACTCCATCCCCTTTTATTCTGTGGTTATGTTTATTGGAGTGTTTCCAATTTTGCTCCAGTCAGTTTTTCCACTACTATTCATTTACAGCCTTCATGTAGCCCTAGTTAACTACCTGATTGCCTTCATTCTTTGTTGTGGCATTAGTTAGCTCAGCTCTTAGGCTCTCTTTTAGTGCTTTTGTGTTTTTGTAGGTTTTATTGGTTGTTTAGCTGTTTTTGTGTTGATTATTCTGGTTCTGAAATGCTAATTTTTTTGCCTCTTCTTTGGGCCTAGTTAACTTGTTTTTGTTAAGTCAACTTGCTTTGGTAATTATATGATTGCCTTTTTGTTTATTTAGTATTTAGTGTTTTTTGGAATTTAATCTTTTCTTGGAATTTCTATATTTTTTTGAGATTTGAAAATGTTGACGTGTCTGAATTCTTTTGGAGTATTTGTATTTACTTTTAAAAATTAATTTAAATATTAATGTACTGACAGCACAAGGTGGCAGTAGCTTTTCAGTAGAACTGTAAAAGTTCATGTCACTAAGACAAAAACTTCAAGCCCAAGAGTCAGAACCAGAAAGACAAAAGGTTATGCAAAAAGTGCTCAGGATGTGTAACTAGAATCATGGACAGGAAACGGTCCAGGTAAGTTTGAAAATGAAAAATAAAAAGGAAGAAGTAACCATAGCCAAACCATACTAAAAAAGCAGGGCAAAGTTACTTGTAATCAGAAAGTCATTAATAACAAAGGATGAATGAAGGACTTTTGGGAGAATCATATCTTGGACAACAAGGAAGTGCACAGCTTGTCTTTATACCTTTACCAGTGAAAAATGAGAGAGTAACAAGATTGGAAAATTAATCAAATTTGTGGAAAGAAGGGGCATCATAACAAAAAAGACTAGAAAGACCAAATGACTTAGTCCAAACTCAAAACAAACTTATAGCTAAAAAGTATTAAGAATACCAGAAGAATGAAAAATGAAGCAAAGGTTTAGTCTTTAATTTTTAAAGAATTCAATCCAATCACGGATTCCAGGAGTTGCACGGACTAGTATTTATGCTGTTAACGTTGATGACGAAACTGTTGAATTGCCTCCCACAACCAGGGGCCTCATGTATAAATGGTGCATACACACAAAAATGTTGTGTATGCACATTTCCACGCTCACATCGTGATGTTTAAAAATATAAAGGCATAAAGCCACGAACATTCTAATGCCATCACCCCATCTTGCATGCACATGTTTCTGCATGGTTTTGCAAACTGGCAGCACCCACCATCAAGGCAGTTTTACTGTTCCTGTGTGGTTTCCCTTTCCCATTCATGATGCGGGCTTTTTCAAATACACTGAAATTAACCGCATATCGTTTATTAATTTGAGACACCTGAATCAACGTGAAACAATATATTGGTGCACAGAATGGGCAAGATATTCCAAATACCACAGCTGCTTTAGTGTTGTTAGTGTTACTGCACTAATCAGAGTATTTTAACCTATTGTATCTGAGTGTGGAATGCAGCAGCTGATCGGAAAGTTCTACAGCAGATTGTGTCGAGAGCGCAGAGGATTATCAGGATACAGCTTCCTGCCTTGGAGGATATTTATAGCACATGCTGCCTCAGGAAAGCCATGATCATCTTCAGCTATGTGCACGTTTTTTTTTAACTGTCTCCAATCTAGCAAATGCTTCAGAGACCTCGAGGCTCAGAAATAGTCTCATTCCAAGAGCCATAAACAAACTCAATCAGTCCATCAAGTGGTCCCAGTAGAACTTTTTGTACTTATAATTACAATTACCTCACTGTAAACTTGCAGTACAGCTGTAATTTAGCACAACCTGAGCCACTTTATGAACCATTTGCTCTATCTGTACATGTATATTTAACTTATGCTTTTATACTGTATATTTTTAATTGTTCATTTTATAGGAACATAAATTTATGGAGGATTTGCATGTTGAATCTCATTATACCATACAATGACAATAAACGAATTCAATTTATTTCAATATAAGAGTCTGTGTATTTACAGATGATGATGACTTGCTTCTAAGTCGATTTAGATTTCCAAGAGCTATCTTCTTGGAGCTCTGTGCTGTTAGAATACTAGGATGTATACTTGATATAATTTTTCTGATGATAATTTGTTAACTTCGTGTAAATAATGTATATTGATAATTAAATATATGGGGCACAGTGGCAGCAATGTATGGCGGTCCATACAGAGATTGTCCCTGCCTCATGCTTGATGGTTGCTGGGATTGGCATGACCCTGGATGGATAGATGGATGGAATAATTAAACATGTATTACGAAGATTTTTCAATGTCCTTTAAAAGTTTGGAGAATCAGCGTTTACAGCTGGTTTGACATTTATCACAGAGCTTATATTGTGGCGATTGATTATGTGAAGAAAGAAAACAGAAGGACAGAAATTGGGGGTTGGTACATTTGATAGAGACACTACTGAATGGGGTGCCAGCTCATCGGTACCACTGTTACACCATGCCCCCATGTTTAATACATGTTTTAATGCACTTCATCATGAAAATTATTTCAGTTTTCTAAAATGTTCAGAGAGCTTTAATACTATAAATGTAATTTATTCTATGTGAAGATCAGTGCCTGCGTGTTCTTGTCGGTGTCGGAGTCGGGGTTGGGTGGTACTCACGTGCATGTGTGTTACTTTTCACGCAGATTGGGATATTTGGAGTAGAAGTGCGTTGAAGTTGGCATATGCATAGGGTTACCAGACGCCCAGCAAAAGGCATTGTGTCCTCCATCTGGCAGGCATTGCTTAAAAATTTGAAAATGTCCGGCTTTCATCAATCACTGGCTTGAACATGTAATTGGCTGAAATTGCATGCTATCAGCTCTATGTTACAGTAGACAAAAGAAAGAGACTCTGTCAGAGGAATTCGTCTTACAAAGTACAATTTTAAGAACGTTTCTTGTCTGAAGTGCCATGCCGAAGTTGCCAGGAACGATGAACTGCTGCGAAAAGTCCCCTCATCTGAAAAATATGAAACTGCAGCTATACTATAACTTTTAATTTTGATGACTCATTTTGTGACCTGTCAAATTAGTTTTTTTTAAAGTTTCAATTGTAACACACAGTTCACACTGTTTCATGAATAGAACAGGATGCATTCTCTTTTGTCATCCTTTATCATGGCTTTGTCCTCCTTTGGGTTTGCAGGTATCTGGTAACCATACTTATGCACGGTTTTGTGCATCTGATTTTTTTTGTGCATACACACATTTTTGTCCATATGCCATGTTTTAGTGTGAAATCTATGGTTGCCGTTATGCATGAGGCCCCAGGAGAAGCATCAGCAATGGAAACACAAATGGTGACATAAACATTATAATAATAGTAATAATAATAAACTCTTCTCAACAGTCAAATGCAATTACAAAATCCAATCAGAAAGATACTTAATGAGAAAAAAAAACATAATTCCTCACAAATAAAATAAATATTGGCCATAATAGGGACTAAAAAATACATTTTACAGTCTAATAATTCACAACACATGCCACACACTTCTGGTTGACCTTGCCTAGCCACAAATAACCCTAAAAATGGCACTTGTAGACTTGTAGTTACTTAAATGTCTCTGGTCAAGTCACCACTTCTGGTCAGTTTTCTTCAGGGCAGGCCACATGCCCCTCTCAATATGGCTGCTGAGCTGTGCTCCTCAGTGTCTCGTCTTTATAGCCATGATGTGTGTGTGAGAGAGAGAGGACCATATTTATATATTCTCTGTCCAAATCCTTACACCAATAGGGTGTCATGGTGCAGAATGGCTTCTTATTAAAAACCTAACAGCCATACTTCAGACCAATGGGTTGCACACACTATGCCTTTTCACACTTTACCCCAAGACCATTTATTGAGTTGAAGCTTGCCAGCTAGGTAGTTTGGTCTCCTTGTGGGGGTTGGTAGAGAATATGCCTGCAGAGAATCACTTGCCAAACAGGTTTTAGGCACTTCCTCCAACCCTGAAATAAATTCCTCATCCTAAGTCAATCCTAAAGACTATGAGGCTGTGGGTTAGTTAGATATGAAAGTTTTGCTGTTGTCATCAATTCTCCTGAAACATTAATATTACATTTGCTTTGTCTGACATACAAAATATATATCAATTTATATACAAAATGCAACATGAGATTTGACAAATTCCCATGATCACTCAAATATCTGGGTATAGATGAAGAGTTGTTTCACTGTTACATGGCCACAACATTGTTCTTCCTAGACCTCAAATTTATCTATTAAACAAAGTCTCCAAAGTAATACCTGGCATAGAAAGACTGAGGATGGTGATCCCTCATAATCTGAAACACACCCTTTTGTCCTCCTTTTAAAAATGGGAAACACCACTCCAGTCTTCCATTTCCCAAGGCACTGTTTCCTCCTTGCTTACAATATTGAAGAGGTACATTAACCAAACCAAACCCACAATATTTGGGGCCCCCAGTATTTCTGGATAGATTTTACCCACCCCATGAAACCTTGACACTTTGGACTTTTCTATTCAATGCAGCAACCTCAGCCACAGAGATAATCTGAAACCCAACTATTCTTCTGGTACTGCCTCCTCCGTGCCAAACACATTTAACAAAGACTTTTGAGTCTGCTTCAGGCTGTATGCGTACTGCCCCTTACATTGCTATGCATGCTATATCACATTGAATCTGGGGAATGACCTTCCCATGAGCAGCCACACTACTTTCAGTCTACTGATGTTCAGATGTTTCTAGAAGACATACAAATTTACGGAGCATCTTGAGACTGAAAGATACTCTGGTATCAAATATACATGTTAGAAACAATGTGTTTAAGCACTGTGTGTTTAATATGGACACTCCAAGACTAGCACAGAAATCCAGCAACATTTCACTAGTTTTATTGAGATTGTGGTTGGCTATTTCTCCCAGTCACACTGCACATTATTGTAGTTATCCTCCATATCAGTATTGAAATCTTCCAGTTAGACTATAGAGTCATTAAATGGAGCCTTTTTAAGTCCATCCATCCATTAGCCAACCCTAACTACAGGATCACAGGGGTCTGCTGGAGCCAATCCCAGCCAACACAGGGCACAAGACAGGAAACAAACACCAGCAGGGCACCAGCCCACCTCAGGGCACTCACACACACACCCTAGCACACACTAGGCACAATTTAAAATCCTCCTAACCTGCATGTTTTTTGGACTGTGGGAGGAACCGGAGCACCTGGAGAAAACCCACTCAGGCATGGGGAGAACATGCAAACTCCACACAGGTAGGACCCGGGAAGCGAACCCTGGTCTCCTCTTTTTAAGTCTTAAAGATTAAATACTTTGAATACTACTTAGGCTTATACATTTCCCTTCGGCTTCTCAAAGATGCATTGAGCTGATCCTCTTGTCCACCTGAAGAAACTCAAACTATGTGGCACCCAGCCCATGGGCCGCTTTTTGTCTGGGGCCTCTCCTGTGGGGCAACACAAACCAGTATGGACACCACCCCTTATCAAGAAGTCTTATTGCAAAGCCATTGCTGTGCATAGACATGAATCAGGTGATATCTAGCCAACATTTTCTTAACAGCATGGCAGTATGCTGGCCTTATTCAGTCCCATTTACTGAAATTGCAATAATCCTATATATCACATGGTTTTAGTCAACATTTTAGGGTTCACCATGGCATACAATTAATGTCTGCAGTCTGTTATTGAATACTTTAATTTTATATATTAGCATTTTCATGAACTTTTGCAGTTACACTTTTTATTTGTTATCAACATATTTAATGGTAACGATAAGCTGTGGAAAAAAAATAACAACATATTGTATACATGCAGCAATTGTTATCATGTTAAATATGTAACATGCCTTAGCTCAGCAGAATGTTTTCCATATATGTTGTCAGATGTTCCAACCAGCAGAAGAAACTGATCAAAAGTCAAGATTGGGGAAGTCATTAGAAATTTCTTGAGGAAAAAAAGGTTAAGCAAATTTTTTCTCAAACTTTATTACTGAGTTGTAACTCAATAAAGTAAGCAATAATTGAAATATTAAATTAGGAAACAACAAAATCTAACAAATCATAGGGACATCAATTTGCTCAGCAAAAAATCAGTGTCTTTAAATTAGTTTATGGCACACTACTGACTTTTTATTTCTTATTTCCTGTCAAAGTTATTATATTTTAAAATAGGAATTAATAATTGTTACAGAGAAAATATTTCCAGTAGAAATTCTGTTCAAAATAATGTATATAAAACTATGTAGATATATTTGTTTTTTGGTATATACTGTATCTCTGCTCAACCCTGTGCATGGAAAGGATTTTGTAAACTCAAGCAAATAAAAGTGGTATCCATCCATCATTCAACCCACTATATCCTAACTACAGGGTCACGGGAGGCAATCCCAGCCAACACAGGATGCTAGGCAGGAAACAAACCCAAGGCAGGGTGCCAGCCCACCGCAGGGCGCGCACACACACACCAAGCACACACTAGGGACAATTTCGAATCACCAATGCACCTAACCTGTCTTTGGACTGTGGGAGGAAACTGGAGTACCTGGAGGATATCCACACAGACATGGGGAGAACATGAAAACCACGCAGGGAGGACCTGGGAAGCGAACCTGGATCTCCTAACTGTGAGGCAGCAGCACTACCCACTGCACCTCCATGTCGCCCACAAAAGTGGTAGTGACAGGAATTTGCCACAGAGTAATCCCAATAAAATATTTTAAGTAGATAATATAGTAATTTTTGTCTTCTCTCTATAAGACAAAACAACTTGGCATAATGCAATAAATAACTTTAAATTGTTAAAGGGAAAATAGGAAGGTATAAAACTGTCAGGCTTAGTCTAAAACTTTTGTAACTTAGATTTTCATTTAATATGACAGTGGAATATCAATGTGGGGTGCTGAGAAGAGAACTGTACACAAACACACTGTATCTGGGTTACCATATATGCGCAGTGCTGGGGAAGTTAAAAAAAGTCAATTAAATAATAATAACATCTATGGAAGGTAAATCCTGGCAATTCTTGGTAGTTTGCTGTTGAAAGGATTCAGATATCTGGACGTTTTTGTAAATTTCCCAGCATACTTCCTATTGTACTTGGTTGGGACACATGGTAGGAGTCAGTATTGGATTTTGAGTCTTAAAACCTGTCTCCACCTTTGGTTGTTGATGCTCATCAATTGTTGATCTGAAATGTTAATGGACTCAGAAATCCAGGGTTGATTCAGACAAGAACCCACAATAATGGGGGACTTGAACTCAGACTTGGTGAGATCATTGGCTGTGGGGACAGGGACTAATTTATGTCAAGAAACATGCTCTGGGTAGTCTACAGGAGCTAGACGGGAAAGCCAGAATACTTAAACTTTCCAACCTTGTTTCCAGTTTTGATTATTTGAGCCCTCCATTTGATGGTTTTGGAAGTTAATCACCCCAACAGCCATCATGATGTTCTGTTTTAAGGACAGGAAGTAGCCATGGGGCTGAAAAAAACTGAACTCAAACCCTGGGTTCTGTCTCTGATATTACTTGTTGGGATTTTAAAATTGGCAGTTTAGTGGGTCAGGTCAGCTCCAAAAGAAATGTGAGAATCAGGGGATGCTATTGCACTTGAACTCCTGGGGCCTTATGCATACAGACAAAAAGAGAAAATGTTCGTATGCACAAAAAAATCCAGATGAATACATCTGTTCATACACCAAGTTCCACATTCTTCCACTACATAAATTCCGATCAGTGTGAAAAGTAACGCATGTGCACACACCTGCCGTCCCACCCCGACTCCTCCCGGAATTTTGCATATTTTAATACGCAAATTAATATAGATATCACCTTCCCCATTTAGTGTTTGGTTAAAAGACAATGTCAAAAGCACGTGAAAAAAATAATTTCAGTGAATGTGAAGGGGAGGCAAGGAAAAATGTATTATCTGTTGGCTTAAGCAGTGGTATAAGCAACAAAAAGAAGTTGATTGAATGATACACAAACTCGAAAGTTCAAGTTCAGAAAGTTGCACAGTGCCCGAAATAAAAAAGAAGTGGTCAGTTGTAGCCCAACCTCTGAGTGTCATTAACTTTTCTAGAACTTCTCGTAACGAAAGCAGCACATTAAATGCTTTGGATTCTACGTGTTCTTCAATGTGCTTTATGTGAGTGTGGATCACTTCGTGCTTCTTAAATGGGCTTTCTCTTACACCGACAGGACACAGAAGACATTACATTCATGATATTACAGCTCTCTGAACAATTTAAATGCTAAGATGTATTCTTGATATTTTTTCAGAATGAAATGAATTAAAGCATGTATTAAGCATGGGGGAATGGTGGTGCAGTGGTAGTGATGAGCTGGCGCCCCGTTCAGAGATTGTTCCTGCCTCCAGCAAGATGCTTGCTAGGACGTGCGTGACCCTTGATGAAATAATTTAATGCAGCAGTACTGTCTCTTTCAAATGTACCAACTCCCAATGCCTGTCCTTCCTCCTTTTTCTCCATGTAACCAATTGCTACACAATGAGCTCTGTAATAAATATAAAGCCAGCTGCAAGCTTAGAACGCTGATTCTTCAAAACTTTTAAGGAACATTGAAATATCTTCATAATACATGTTTAATTATTTCATCCATATATCCATCCAGGGTCACGACAGTCCCAGCAAGCATACAGCACGGGGCAGCAACAATCCTTGGACAGGGCACCAGCTTATCATTACTGCTGCCCCACTGTTACCACACTTTTAATTATTAACAGTATACATTATTTAAATAAAGTTAAAATTTTTTTTGTATAATGTAATATACATAGTTTAATACATTTCATCTTAAAAATGATATTAAGAAGATAGCTCTTGGAAATCTAAATTGACTTAGAAGCCAGTCATCATCATCTGTAAATATGTACTCTCTTCTATTGAACTGAATTGAATTCCTTTATTGTCATTGTATGGTACAATGAGATTCAACATGCAACTCTTCCATAAACTAATTTTCCTATAAAATGATAACAAAAAATAATGATAATACAAAAACAATGACAATTATACAATATGAAAGCATAAGTACAATATGCATGTACATATAGTGCAGATTAGCAAAAAAGGTTCATAACGTGGCTAAGGTTGTAATTCTAAGTACAAACAGTTCTACCGGGAACACATGATGGACTGATTGAGTGCATTTGCAGCTCTTGGGATGAAACTGTTTCAGAGTCTCGAGGTTTGTGCCAGAAAGGCTCTGAAACATTCGCCGAATGAGACAAGTTCAAAAACACTGTACGCATGGCTGAGGTACGGTGTGCTTTTCTCCATGGTAGATGCTATATGCTGATAATCCTCTGAGTTCTTCAGACAACCTGCTGTAGAGCTTTCTGATCAGCTGCTGTATAGCTGTGATTCCACATTCAGATACTTTGGCTTAAAATACTCTGAGTGGTGCACTGAGAGTAACAATGCTAAAGCAGCTATAGTATTTGGAATAGTTTGGCCATTCCATGGACCATTATATTGTTACAGTTTGTTACGATCAGATGCCTTAAATTTATAAACAATATGTGGTTAATTTCTGTGTATTTAATACAGCCGAGTCAGGGATGTGAATCTAAAAAATAAAGGGAAACCACACAGTAATAGTAGCACTACTTTGGTGCCGCCAATTTGCAAAACCAAGCCGAAAACTTGCGTATGTAATGGTTTGAGCTAGTGTGAGAATGTGCTTGGCTTTATGGCAAGTTTAATTTTTATACATCACAATGTGAGCGTGGAAACGGATGTACACAACATTTTTGTGCATATGCACCGTTTGTAAATGAGGCCCCTGGACACTTGCTTGGGTGGTTCAATGGATTTAAGTTTCATCTATATTGTACAACCAAAGGCTAAGGAATGTGCTGGTAGTTTGTTTCTGTATACATAAACTCAACTTTGGAGCTTGGTTTCCTTTGTCAATGGACTGAGTGACAGTTTTCATTTTTCAGCAAACTTTGGTCCCCACTCTTAGACTGCTGCCACGGTAAATAAAGTAAATTTCCTCTGGAGATTCTGCAGAATTCTATTTTTTTTGCACCAGACATCCCAGGAGTTACCATTATTGATGATTTTTGATTCGTAGAAATTTACCCAAAAACATATTTGGGGTAGCATTTTTCAGAACCTTGAGCAATTTACCACATTCTCATTTTGATTTGTCTGTTTTTAGTGATTTTACTTTAGTCTGGTTGGAGTTGCACATACGTAACATCATCATTAGAATGTGTTGTAAGCATTTTGTAACAAACAACTTGAGTGGCATAGGTCTAAAGCACTTAACAGACACATATCAAAACAATTAAGGCAAAGCCACAACTTGAAGTAAAACACCAACATGTAATTCCTGAAATTAGTAAACTGTAATTAAATTTCTTTTTAGAACATATAATCTTTCCTTTCATAAAATTCAAACAAAACACTATCATTGTCTTCAATGATATCTGGCATAATTATACTATGACGTGTGTGGTGGACGGCCAGCAGCTTATCCCAGCCAGGATACCCGGAAAAGAGAAGGAAGGAGGAAGGCAGCTACTGTGGGACACTGCCTCCCCCAAGATGCCAGATGGTAAATTCCCTACAGCATAGCTATGCCCCAGAATCCTGTAGGGCACGATGGGATTTGGACTTCAGCCTCTCAGCCCTGCTGGATACTGCTGGGTGCTGCCAGGAGACGCTCTAGGGGAACCTGGGAACTTGTAGCTTTTCCATAGCGTGTAAGTACTATCGAGTCATGGGGATGGAAGCCCCAAAGTACATCTGGGCTGAAGAAAAACAAGTTCTCCATCTGACCCGGAAGTACTGGTGAGTCACGTGAATGGAAGAGGAGAAGCACTTCCGGGTCGAGGACTATATAAAGGACTGCTGAAGACCCAGCAAGCGAGCCAGAGTTGGGAGGAGTAGGACAGAGCTTTCCGGGAGGTGTGGAGGAGAATATTGTGATTGATTGTGCTGATTTATTGTCTGTTTATTGTGGTGGAGGTGCATTGGGGCATTATACAAAAAAGTAGGAAGAAATTGAACTTTCCACATGCTCAAAACATTACATACAAATATAAGAGATTTAACAAATTAGGTTTATTTTGAACCATAGTCTTTTGTTTTGCTGTATGAAGCAAGTTTCCTATAAAGAAGAATTACAGTTGGTTTGAACTTTCAAATCAACAAAAATAAGTGATTTGGAGTCCTTGTTTATTACTGCACATGGAATTATAAGAATAAAGTAAGCATATTCATATAAGCATTTTTTTTTTTTTTAGCTTCGGGTAACCCATTCAAATTTAGCACATATGTCATGTATTTGATAAAGATGTCTGTTTATAGTAAAGGGCTTTGTAACTAAACATAGACAACCTCTAAAAAAGAAAATAAATCACGCGTTAGCTTGATTAATTCTGTGATTGATCCTCTTTTTTCTCAAAGGATTTCATTTTAAACACCAAAATAATGAGCCAACCTGAAAATTTCTATACACTTGCTGAATTGCAAGAGATAATTCCATTGCAAGCATCATCCAAAATTCAAAGAATTTCTGAAAAATGTAAAGATATGGATAACTGAAAAGGTATGTTATTTTAAACAAATGAATGTATAAGCTTGGAATTTTTGCAGTTGAAATTGTTTGCCTTAGACAACTGATTGTTAATCGTAAGTGTTCTGCCCCACATCTTGTTAGATGAGACTGTTATTTGTTGACTTGTGCTCCCCCTTCATCTTGTCATTTATAACACACCTGTCAGTCACGTCCCACACTCACACTGGTAATATAAAAGTCTATGAAACTCACGTAAAGCACGTAGGTCCCATAATAAACATTTGAATACAATACACCCCATGTGTCTCATGTAGGTACCCCTTTATCTCTTGTTTCGGTCACATTCAAAACGTATCCTTAGGGTATATAAACCCCTGTGTCTGGTTAGTTGTGGTACACAGCAATTTGAACCTCTGTCTACGTGCTTCTCTTCATCTTGATCCAACCGTGGAAATCACTCGCCTTGTAAGTGTCTTTTAAAGCTCTATTGTTTAATGTACACTGTCTGCTATATATTGCTTTGTAAATTATTCTTTGTCTTTGATTGTACACATGTAAATGCCTGTATGTTTCTTTTGTATATATTTCCGTTTACAACGAAGTACGTCCAGTAAAAGCCTTCAAGATAGCTCGTTCACCCCTTGTCATTTTTTATGTGGACGTGCCGAGTTGTTTAAGCTCTCTGCGGCTGCATTGCACAAGACAGTGCAGAGTGAGGCAGAAAAGTAAGTGTATTTAACGATTTCACAAAAAATGTGTACCTCTTGGAGTAGCTTACAATTGTCATCAACAGAAGATCTCTCCAAAAGTGAAATAGAACTTTACAATTTAAGAACATGAAACGTTTTACAAAGGAAATTAAACGAGTCAAACAGTCTATCTCATTGGGTTAGCTCATAGCTAAGCTGGCCCACTATTTAATTCAGATACTTTATAATGGTTGTCAAGGTTTTCTGATTCAGTTACATCACTCAGATGTTTGCTCCAGATCTTGAGACCCTTTGTGTAAAGAAGTGACTGCTGGCTTCATCTTAAATCCACTTAACATGAATTTTAACAAATGTCCTTTGTTATGACTATTTTCTAGGTCATATATTTACATTTTTATTTGTGGAATTATTTAGTTTGTGTTTTTTCATTTCTATTCTGTCATTGGTTCCTGGCATGTTCTAATGTGTTATAAAGATGGATCATGAAGGTCCTTGATTTGTAGTGAATGGTTTTTAACAATATAATTTAGCATTTTATTTACCTTTATAATTGCTTCTATGCACTGTCTAGACAGTATTCACTTCAAAACATCAAATCTCCCAGTTTCACAAAATGCTTCTTCTGTGTTTCAGTATGTTTATGACAATAAAAACTTGGAAAGAATTAATTTTATTACAGCTTTTTGGCTCATTTTTTTCTGAGAGAACACTGCTTGTTTTATTTTCAGTTCAGAGTGACTAGTTTAGGTGGGGGGTTTACATGTAAACAAAGCTCAGATAAGGGACCATCGGGAGCAAATTGGAAACATTCCTGAGTAGAAGATGACGAATAATCCATAAATAAAAAAGAGGTTTGTAGCTGTTTTGCATGAAATACCCTTCTAGCTAAAATGGTACAGAAATACATTTTTAAAATGTTAAAACAAAATGAAATATCCTTGCCTGTATTTGATACTGAGCAGTTCTTTGAGACTATGATTAGTAGAGCTTAGGTTAGATGTGGATAATAATAAGAAAAGCATGTTTTTATTCATATGAATCCTACAGTAGTTACAAAAATGTCCAAATAAATCATTTCCTTGCACCAGAAAGTGGAGCCCGAGCACAAAATACAGCTGTGTAGTACGGAAAATGGCAATGTCATTTGTTAGAAAAGTACACAGAAAAAATAGCTGACATGTAGCTGTTGTGACCTCGCGTGGAGTAGGCATGAACTTCACAACCAACAGCAAAATTAAAGATAATGATGTTACTGTGTTAGATCCTACGTCTTCTGGTGGAGAGGGTAGCCCTTATTTATCTAAAGTAGATCTCTTTATAGACCTTTTTCTAGTGTGGATTTAGTCAAAATAGCTTTTGCTAATTTTGTTGATTTTTTCATCAGATGGCGGTCAAAGTAAAGAAGAGTAGGTACAACCCTCCAATTGGTAGGATAACAATAGCTAACCTTAGCCAAAATGTAGAAAGCACCAAGATCATACATGAGGCTCACTGATCAAGGGGGTCCTTTGTGAAAATTAAACTAACTGGGTCTTGAAAGACCTGTGGACTTGGGATCCATCCCTGACTTAGATTACAGCATTTATGAATTATGACATATTGATACCATAAATGGTATTTGGTTCCCATGTATTTCTTTGCAAATATTATTCAGAAAAAGGCTCTTTGTAAGAATGCAGACAGTAGAATCTTTTTGTATAGATTTAGGTTTAAACATTTTAGTACAGATAATGTCTTAGAACAAGATGATGCTGTGGTAGAGTGACTAGCATTCTTGTCTCATAGTTTTTATGTATCCTCACATTTCTAGAACCCGGCTACCAGTAACCATGCCGCTGAGGGTGAAACATTATCAGGTATCTAGTGATTAAATGAAATGATTTAAATGGAAAGGAATGACTTTATTACATTTACACATACAATGTATTTGCCTTGGACAGTTAGTGACTAGGCTGCATTCTCAAATAGTGGAGTCTCAAAAAAGTATATTTTTTGTGAAAACTATTCAAATAATCACTGTCATAATATAAGAGGAATCTCAAGACATGAATCAATTCAGTACAAATTGCCTGCTTGGAAATGAACATATTTGGTAGGTTTAAATTTTTTGATACGCATTTGGACTCATTCCTTATTAAGTGCACTTGAATCCCACTCAAGGATATGCTTTTTAATTTAAAAAAAATCATAATACAACATTGCCTAACATATAAAAACAGTGTGTGGGTCACATGAATGAACAAAAAATATGAATAAAAAACTGCATTCAACTTCAACAAAATTAACTTCATATTAAAAGCCAAAAACCTGGGTTCATTTTCATATTGAAGATCAAAATGAAAATGAAAATAACCTTGACATTTATTCTTTTAGAGAGAAATAAACACAAAGAAGTTTAAATTGCAATATCATGTAATGTTTGTTCACATAGATGTAGCAATGATAAAGGATGCTTCTGACACTGAACAACACAAATTTTACTTTTTTGATTTCCTTGGAACTTTCCCCATCTTCTCAAGTCAAAATAATGTTTTTAAACATCTGTGCAAGGACATTACTGCTGGCCTACAGTCCACTGATAACACCCAGATACCTGGGAAATTAAAGACCTGGTGCTTCCAGTTTGGTCTCCTACCCCGGGCATTGTGGCCCCTTTCAGTTTATGAGGTCCAGCAACAGCGGTGAAGGAGGCAATATCACTTCTCAGATATTCTGACATCGTGGTGAATGCTCAGCATGGAAGAGGAGGCCTTGGCCTTACAACTAGTCCCCCAGCCATTGCTCAAGCACGGAGGAGGATTGTGGTGGAGGAAGTACATTGTCAGGAGGAGGCTGCAAGGTGGGACAAGGCAGTCTCCCTTAGCAAACAGGGGCAGTGGACACAGTGGGACAGTGTCGAAAGGAGGAAGCTTAGCTGGAACGATGTGGGGGCCATGGAGGCAAGGAGTCTGAGCTTTACCATCACAGCCACTTATGACATCCTACCAATACCAACCAATCTCCATCAGTGGATTGATGAAGATCCAGGGTGTGCCCTTTGCTCCAGGCAAGCCTCCCTCCGGCATATACTCACAAGGTGTAAGACCAGTCTCACCCAAGGGCAATACACTTGGCACCACAACCAGGTCCTAAAGAGCCTTGCGTCTAGGGAATCCATTCCCGGACATTTTTCATTTCCGCATTCCCGGGAATGAAACTGCTGTAATTCCTGGGAAAATGTGAACGGCCAAACTTGCATATATAGCATGTAAAAGTGTAAAAATCGATCAAGAAATAACAATTATAGTTGAAAATAATTAAGTGGCACGGTTTTTTGGCCCACGGTGTAGCGTTTTGCAGATTAATTTAGTCAACCAGCAGCAATCATCAGACTCCCGGCTCCAACTAAGACTGAGTACGGTGGACTGGTAATTACCCTGATCTACATGCTGTCAAATAAACGAACCACACGGCGTGGTGCAATGTAAAGGGCGAAACACGTGTCGCGTACTCTTTGCATTATTTGACAGTAAAACTATGCAATATATATATACACTGCTCACAAAAATTAAAGAAACACTTTAAAGAAAAACATTAGATACATCAGATCTCAATATGAAGTTGGATATCTATACAAATAACGACAGGGCAATGTCTTAGGAACAAAAGGATGCCAAGTCTTTTAATGGAAATAAAAGTTTTCTGCCTACAGAGGGCTCAATTGTGTAGACACCCTAAAATCAGAGTGAAATGAAGATGTGGCAGGCTAGTCCATTTTTTCAAAAACTTAATTTCTGCTACTCAAAATGCTTTTCAGTATCTTGTGTGGCCCCCACGAGCTTGTATGCATGCTTAACAACGTCGGGGCATGCTCCTAATGAGACGACGGATGGTGTCTTGTGGCATTTCCTCCCAGATCTGTATGAGGGCATCCCTGAGCTGTTGTACAGTCTGAGGAGCAACCTGGCGGCGCCTAATGGACCGAAACATAATGTCCCACAGATGTTCTATTGGGTTTAAGTCAGGGGATCGTGAAGGCCATTCAATTGTTTCAATTCCTTCATCCTCCAGGTACTGCCTGCATACTCTTGCCACATGAGGCCGGGCATTGTCGTGCATTAGGAGGAAACCAGGACCTACTGCACCAGCGTAGGGTCTGACAATGGGTTCAAGGATTTCATCTTGATACCTTATGGCAGTCAGAGCACCATTTCCTACGCAGTAGATGTCTGTGCGTCCCTCCATGGATATGCCTCCCCAGACCATCACTGACCCACCACCAAACCTGTCATGTTGAATGACGTTGCAGGCAGCATATCGTTCTCCTTGTCTTCTCCAGACTCTTTCACGTCTATCACAGCTGCTCAGGGTGAACCTGCTCTCGTCTGTAAAAAGTACAGGGCGCCAGTGGAGGACTTGCCAATTCTGGTGTTCTTGAGCAAATGCCAGTCGAGCTCCACGGTGCTGGGCAGTGAGCACAGGGCCCACTACAGGACGTCGGGCCCTCAGGCCATCTTCATGAAGTCTGTTCCTGATTGTTTGGGTAGAGACATTCACACCAGTGGCCCTCTGGAGGTCATTCTGTAGGGCACAAGCAGTGCTCAGCCTGTTCCGCCTTGCACAAAGGAGCAGGTATCGGTCCTGCTGATGGGTTGAGGACCTTCTACGGCCCTGTCCAGCTCTCCGAGAATAACAGCCAGTCTCCTGAAATCTCCTCCATGTTCTGGAGATTGTGCTGGGAGACACATTAAACCTTCTTGCTGCAGCACGTGTGGATGTGCCATCCTGGAGAAGTTGGACAACCTGTGCAACTTCTGTAGGTTTAAGGAATTGCCTCATACTGCCAGTAGAGATAATTACTCAAGCCAAAACTAGCACGAGTGGAAAACCAGCCAAAAAAGATCAAGAGGAAGAAACTTGAAATGACCTCCACATGTAAAACCAGTCCTGTTTTGAGGGTTTTCTAATTGTTGCCACTTTAGTGCACCTGTCGTTAAGTCCATGAACACCAATACAGCTGAAAGTGATTAACAATGACCTCAGCTGCTTAACCAACCAGAAAATTATCAGACAGGTTTAATTGATTTCATGCCAGGCCCAATAAAAAAAGTGTTCCTTTAATTTTTGTGAGCAGTGTATATACTCAGCAAAAAAAGAAACGTCCTCTGACATTCAACTGTTTTTACTTTCAGTAAACTTAATGTGTAAATATTTGTATGAACACTAAAAGAGTCAACACCAAAAGACATAAACTAAAAATGTTTCACAATGTGTCCCTGAATGAAGGGAGGCTCAAAATCAAAAGTACCAGTCAGTATCTGGTGTGGCCACCAGCTGCTTGAAGTACTACAGTGCATCTCCTCCTCATGGACTGGACCAGATTTGTCAGTTCTTGCTGTGAGATGTACCCCACTCTTCCACCAAGGCACCTGCAAGTTCCTGGACATTTCTGGGGGGAATGGCCCTAGCCCTCACCCTGCGATCCAACAGGTCCCAGACGTGCTCAATTCCTTCAACGATAAACACGAATCCGTCCATCACCCCTGGTGAGACAAAACCGTGACTCATCAGTGAAGAGCACTTTTTGCCACTCCTGTCTGGTCCAGCGAAGGTGGGTTTGTGCCCATAGGCGGCGTTGTTGCTGGTGATGTCTAGTAAGGACCTGCCTTACAACAGGCCTACAAGCCCTCAGTCCAGCCTCTCTCAGCCTATTGCGGACAGTCTGAGCACTGATGGAGGGATTGTGTGTTCCTGGTGTGACTCGGGCAGTTGTTGTGGCCATCCTGTACCTGTCATGCAGGTGTGATATTCAGATGTACCGATCCTGTGCAGGTGTTGTTACACGTGGTCTTCCACTGCAAGGATGATCAGCTGTCCTTCCTGTCTCCCTGTAGCACTGTCTTAGGCGTCTCACATTGCGGACATGGCAATTTATTGCCCTAGCCACATCAGCAGTCCTCATGCCTCCCTGCAGCATGCCTAATGCACGTTCACACAGATGAGCAGGGACCCTGGGCATCTTTCTTTGGGTGTTTTTCACAGTCGGTAGACAAGTCTCTTTAGTGTCCTGCGTTTTTAGAACTGTAACCTTAAATGCCTACTTTCTGTAAGCTGTTAAGGTCTTAACGACCATTCCATAGGTGCATGTTAATTAATTGATTATGGTTAATTGAACATGCATGGAAAACATTGTTTAAACCCTTTACAATGAAGATCTGTAAAGTTATTTGGATTTTTAAAACATTATTGTTGAAATACACAGTCCTGAAAAAGGGACGTTTCTTTTTTTGTTGAGTACATTATATATATATATATATATATATATATATATATAGCTTTTTTTAATGTAGGTAGATCATTTCGACCTGGTCATTTTAAAAGTAGCTCGCAAGCCGAAAAAGTGTGGGCACCCCTGAACTAGATACATGTACTTATATGACAGCATGAACTGTTTGTAGATTAGGTTAGACTTTTATTGGTGTCAATATATTGCAGTAGTTTTATTAAAAATAAGTGTCGGTTGTTCTAAAACCGTTCACATGTGAGATGCCTGTGCACTGTGTCATCCCCGGGAGCCCGGGATTCCCGGGAATGACGTGTGGGATTGGATTCCCTACTTGCGTGTACAATGGAGGAAAAATGATTTCTCATCAATGCCCTTTCATCACCAATATCTAACCATTCATGGACGACTGTCTTTGTCCAAGAAGATGCTACAGTTACCAAGAGGAACTCCACACCATTGGATTGAGGCCAGCTGTGCTTAGCAACATATTCTGTGGATAAGGCATACGTGCGGAAGTATGCTGAGTTAGCTGCTGAAGTGCAACATCGCGGCTGGACCATGGAAGTTTGCCTAGTGGAAGTTGGATTCAGAGGGTTTGTGGCAACATCTACCGTCAAACTGCTAAAAGACCTGGGAATTAGGGGCCAGAGCCAGCACGCAGCCATCAAAGCTGCATCAGAGGCAGCGGAGAGAAGTAGCCAATGGCTTTGGATGAAGAAAAATGCCCCCTGCTGGGCCCCCATGTAACAAGCTTAGGCTGCCATATATAGGTTCAAGAGATGTCAGTCATCTGACACCAAAGTGACTCTCATGACCAATTGGGCATGGGACGCATGCTTAGGGCTGATCACCTTATAGCTGGCCACCTCTGGTGAGGGTGTATAGTGTGAAAGGCTGAAACACCCCATGAGCTAGAGGAACACTACTGATGATACCTCCCAATATTCTACAAACTTCTCCAAGTCTATCATTCACCATTCACCGACAAGCATAACTGAACCTATTGTACGATGCATCCCAATATTCTACAAACTTCTCCAAGTCTATCATTCACCATTCACCGACAAGCATAACTGAACCTATTGTACATGCTTGCACGAGTATAGTAACATCTCATTCTGTGTTTCGTAATCTTTAAACAGCAATTATCAAAAGTCCAGTTTTGTGCATGACTTATAAAAATGTTTTTTGTTCATCAAGACATAACATTATATATGTTCATTAAAAAACAACTAGATTATGAAGAGCAATATCTTGGCACTATGGACACACTGTAGTGCAACAAAACTGAATCTCTAGTTGGTTAAGCGGCTGGAGAGAAAGAGTTCAAATAAGAGGAGAATGCTCCACATGGAGCGAGGTCATCAGTAGAGTCCCTCAGGGGTCTGACCTTGTACCATTAGTTTTTCTGATGTATATTAATGACATTGATTCTGGTATAGTTAGTAAACTTGTAAAATTTACAAAAGACACAAAAATTGGAAGGAAGGACACTAAAGAGGAATCAAAAAGAATTCAAAAAGACCTGGACAAGCTTCAGAACTGGGTGAACACTTGGAAAATGCAGTTAATGTAAAAAAGTGGAAAGTGCTACACATGGGCAAAAAGAACTTCAATTCTAAATACAAAATTGGAGACACTACCATACAGGTAGTAACCTGTGAAAATGATTTTGGGGTTTATGAGGACACAACATTCTCATTGACTAAGCAATACACAGAAGCAATTAAAAACGCAAATACAATGTCAGGTTATATCATAAACACTGATGAATTTAAGTCAAGGGATGTTATGTTCAGGCTCTCTAATGCACTATTAAGACCACATCTGGAGTCTTGTGTACAATTCTGGTAACCACTGTATAAGAAAGACATGGCAGCACTTAATGCTGTGCAGAGGAGAGCAACCAAGTGCATTCCAGGATTTAAGGACTTACCACTGTCTTAAAAAGCACACCTTTAACCTTCACCTTAATTCTTCGATTACACAATACTCCTGATATCTTCTTCCATTTGTTTTCCAGCCCACACTGCACTCTTCTAATTTTCTATCTTAAGCTATCACTGATCCCAGATATTTAAATGTATCCACTATTTTCAATAGGTCTCCCTGCAGGCTAACTGCTGAATCCTGATCATCATTAAAGCTACTAATAAATAATAATAAATAATAAATTAAACTAATCATTAGTTGCCATAGAGGAGATTAATGTTTAATAATGTTGAAGCAGAGTCTACACCTTCTTTCTTTTCCCACATGGCTTTGTTCCGAGTAGTTTTCTCCCACATCACAAAGATGTGAATACAGTAAGTGGCACCTCTGAATTATTGAGATTTTCCCATTTGGTTCTCTAATGCCATCATTCAATGCAGTTGGGATAGCCATGGCACACCAAGATACTTCGAGTGAAGGAAACAGACAATAAATAGATGACTAAACAGATGGAAATATTTGCTTACATTTCAATCTTTACAAGTCAGGTGTTAGATTATTTGGATAAATAATAGCTTATATAGTTTTAAATGAAATATCATAGGTCTTCTTTTTCAAGAAATGACTTTAACAGTTTCTTCCTTAGCACATCCCATTTACTTAAAATCAAGTGATATTTATTTAGTAAAATGTTTCAGGATTATTCTTTTAAAAATGTTAATCCATTCATTCTGTGTTTTACTGGTACATCCAGCTGTTTCATGTAAATAAATGTGTTGATTGAGGCACTTAAGATTTTCATTTAGAGCCACAGGAAACTAATCATTAGTTGCCATAGAGGAGATTTCATGTGCAAATCATATGATTTTAAAAGGAACTCCATGGAATGTTTTAAAAAATGGCAAGAAATTACACCGAGTGAACCAAAAAGGATCTTAAACCTAAAACCTTATTACATGAATTGCTTTTCTGACATTCAGGAAGTCTAACCTGTATGTGATAATGGGTTACTACTGACTCTTTATATTGAGCTCTGATCTCCATGGTAACCATTGTGATGCTGCCAGTTGCATGGCTGCTTGCAATCAATGAGAGAGTGCAGGTCTGCCAGTATCCTGAGGAGAAAATCATAACCACACTATTTTTTCTGTGGACTCACACTTTTGTTTCAAACATCTGTGAAGTTGGATCAGAAATCAGTTAAAAGATCTGGAGGCATTGAGGGTATTTATGTACAGTTTTCACTGTTATTAAGCAACATTTAGAATATTTGTTCTTTCCCTGTGTCCTGATTTTAGTCCTTGAAATGTTAATGCTAATAATGCTATTGAACTCACTACAGATCTTGGGGTGGTGCACTGACATGCCATGAGTGATACTGCCACACATGTGACATCATGGGCATCATTTTGTATAAAAAAGGGTGGATAGTCAGCATTTTGTGAGACCTTTTTGCTTTTTTTTTGTAGCACATAATTGAAGAAAAAGGAAATATGAAAAATCCAACCACCAACAATAAAAATAGTTTTTATTTTGCAATTTAAGAGATTATTTAAAAAATTTGAGGGAATACTTCAATCAATCAATCTTTTTTGCTAAAAATAATGATGGTTCTGTTTACTGAACGTGTGATTATAAACTAGGTGTGGATCTCCCTGCCCCATTCTGTTCACCCCAGTCTGACAGGTTCAGATTAAGTATAGAAAATTTTATTTATTGTTTTTCACTGTTGTGCATTTGTAGTCTGGGTTTCCTTTTGTGTTGGTCAGTTGTCAAATTGTTTTCCAGTGACATATTAGGTCTTAAAAATCTGGGTTCACAGTTTCAAAGATATTTGAGGTATATTGGCTGGACACAACATTTAGATATCTTAAAAAATAAATCCACTTTTGCTTTCTAAATTTGGAAGTTCATTTTGAGATCACAAAAACATTTATGGATATCAGAACCCATAGGAATGAAAAATCAAAAAAGCGATCTCCTTAATATCTTTTTGGTTTCTCCTAGATAACAATGAGATCAGAAAGAAATTAAATGGAGGCATTTTCTTTTGTCTCATGTTTCTCAGATTTTTCGGTGTTCTCACTAGTGCCTCCTCTTGAGTTCCAGCAGAGATCTCAGCAATGTCACACAATAGACTCACATTTCACAAGTAGTGTGTTCTTTTTTCCAGTTCGAAATTATTTGCATTGTGTGCTCAGTAATATACACTAAAATATATGGATAGTTGTTTATGGTGATAAAACGCTTTACTATGATTACAAAACTGTAGTCCTTACTTCTGATTAATACTATTAGTTGCTCTAATTTTTATTGCTATGCTCCAATTAGATTAGATTATTTATTCTAGAAGAAAAGGCAGGCAGTGAGGCATAGTGGATGAGACTTTAGACTTCAGACCCTGAGGTTGTGGGTTCAAATCCTACTAGCAAGTCACTTCACTTGCTTGAGCTCCAACTAAAAAATGAAAAGAGATGTAACTGAGCGTATTTGAAAAGTCACCTTACATAAAGGCCTCAGTCCAATAATATGTACAAAAAATCTTGATGAGATTAAAACAAGACTAGAAATAGAGCTTACAAAATATACCATGCTTTTCAAACCAAACTCTCAATTTTCACTACTTTTATCTCAGTTGTATCTCATGTCTCCTTTTTTTTAGGAGACACATCTGTGACAAACATGCAACATAAATGAGAATCTCTTTTGAGTCTCATGAGTCATCAAAAATCAACCTTTGAGCAGTAATATTTTCCTTTGAAAAACAATTTCATATCTATTTAATACACTGCAAGTATTTCAAAATGAAATGTAGGGTATTTTAAAATAGACAGGAATCTATTTCAGTGTATGTTAAAATGAAATCTTAGCTGTCTAAAAGGCATTTTACGAAATCTCAAATGTATGTTGACTTCCATAACCACTGCCACTAGGCCCTTTTTTAATCACTTTGGCTGGAAACCACACAAAACGATGAGGAACACAGACCAAGAAGAGAGAAGTACTGCAAACTGTTTACACTCAAAGTGATAAATAATTGAAAGAGGTCACTCAAAAATTCGTAAGGGCCAGTGCAAGCTATACACTGATGTATAAAGAGTTTATCTTTGGGACATGCAATCAGCTGCAATAAGAAGGATTGCTTTTGTACTTTCACACAGCACATGACTCATATATTTTTTATCTCTGTAGCTGGGGATATAGTTCTTCACTCAAACCCATCTGGCAGAGAAATACAATATAAATAAAGGAATAGCACATACTGACTGATTTTATGATGACAGATCCTAGATAAATTCAAATGTTTTGCTTTAACATTATTGATTTAATTTATGTACAGTATGGATATGTATTTCTAGCTGCCTGTCATTTCTAACAAAGAGAAGCATTTTATTTCATTATTACTGATTTTATTACACCGGATATACTATAGTTAATGCTATAGCTCAAGTAAAGTACAATTTATGTGGCAAATAATCCCAATAATCAATGAGTGTTTGTTGCTAACACATCTATTTAATTAATTACATTATGATTTCTTAAAATTAAGTGGAAAACATAAAAGTCAATTGTATTTTTATTGTATAGCACCTCTCAGAGGACATAGGCAACGCTGACACGTTTCATATGTGTGCAGCACAAGACTATAGTACTGTAAGTAATGACAAACAAAATTTGCCATATGAACCCAGTTTTTCCATTTTATTTTCATTGGGAGACACAGACTATTGATTTATTTGGCATGAGACAAGAGTTCAAGACAGGACAAAATCTTGCAAACATACCCAGAGTCATTCAAATCTGGACAATTTAGAGTCATCAGTCAATCTAACTTACAAGTCCAGTGGGAGGAAACCCATACTGGCTAAAAGAAGAATATGCAGACTCCTCACAGATAGAAATACCTACAAAATACATTATTTGCAATGTCTATTCATCTATACATGTTCAATCCATTTTATATTTCGCAGGCAATTGTACATAGTATATCTCTGCATTGGACACAAAGCACAAACCAACAAAGGACAGAATGACGATGCATCCTACTATTTGGTATGAAATCAAACTGCAAAATGTAATTCATTTTCTAACACTGATAAAGCAATTAAAGCTAATAATAAGCATCACAGCTTTAAACTTGTGAAGTGATGCACAATGTATTTGTCATTGAAGAAACCACTTATGCGTGAATAAAAAGTAAAGCACTTTTATTTTGCTCTCTAATTTGACCAAGATTATTTAATGCATTAGATTAGTAAGTGCCTTCAATGACAGAGAACACAACAAACTAAATGTAAGTATTTCAGATTCTTTTACACAATTTACAAACAATTTATGAGCATGCATTTTTGTCTAGTTTGCTGTATATTCTATGTGCTTTCAGTTTCATGTTTATATAAAGTGTTACAAAAAAGGACATTTTTAAAAAATAACTTTAAAAATCATGTTACAATGTTTAATACAGTCAATTCAAGATGCACAAAAGAATGTTTAAACACTTTAAGGCCTCACCCCTACTATGTTCAGAGAACTATGTGAACAAAAGGCCCATCATAAAATCATACATTACAATATCATGACAACAACAGAACAGAGGCTAAAGTCAAGCAAGCTTATTACAGTGAAACATTAATAAATGGGTTCCAAAGAAAAAACAATTTTACAGCTGAAGTATGTTGACCCTATAGTTGAACGTATATAATTACTAGTGTTTTAAAGAAGATTGGGATAATTTTGTCCTATGTGTATAATATTTTAGCAGTACCAGAAAATGTAATTAATAATACTCTTGTGAAATATTACTAATTTAAAGAAGTTCCAACAAAGAGGTTGAGCTATACAGAAGCATAATTATAAGGACTCTGTTTAACTGGAAATGGCCAAATATCTCACAAAAACACAATATATTTTATGAATGAGCAAGTCTGTTTAATTTGGTAGGCATTTGCATTATACAAAATTAAAAAGGCTGTTATATTTAAGCTGCACATTTTTTTTTTACTTTGGCCTGGAATTATTCAGCAAATAAACATTATTACGGACACCACTAAAGTTATTTTCACTTTTCTTTTACTCTTGCATGCTTGTAATATATTTATTATTATAATGTAACTGCTGTAGAACTTGGACCCCAGACAGACAGACACAGACTCAAAATGTCCAAAAGCACACATGTTTATTTCTTCTTTTGATGCACACAGCACAAACACAGAGCACAAACCACCACAATGCTCAGTCCTTCATCTCTTTTCGTCCACTGCCACCCGACTCTGGCCTCCCGAATGGAGTGAGGTGGCCTCCTTTATCCTGCACCTGGAAGTGCTCCAGGTGTCTCCTGATTGACACCAGGCAGCACTTTCAGTTGTGCTGCATAAGAACTCAGCTCCTCTTCTGGGTGTGGCAGAAGTTCTGCATGCCCAGACTCCAGATCTGTCCAGGTGCCCCCTGGTGGTGGCCATGGACCCCCGCAGGTTTGAGCTTCTGAGCTCCAATTCCGTGGCCTGATGTAAACCAAGGGGGCTGCCCTCTTGCGTCCCGGGAAAGGTACTGCTGGTAGTATGTCCATTCCCCTGATCTTCTCTTCAAAAGGGTGTCCTGTCCGGGCAAGATCCCCAGTCGTCCATCACACCGCTCAGTATATTTAAAAAATTGTTACATCAAATTGTCATTTTCCAACCTGCTTAATCAAGATGAGGGTCACAAGGGTGTGCTGGAGTCTATCCCAGCCAGCAAAGGGCATAAAGCAGGAAACAACCCTGATGCCAGTTCATCACAGGGACGAACACACACACACACAAACCAAACGCACACACTAGGGCCAATTCATCTGACATGCATATCTTTGGATAATTGGAGAAAACTGGAGCACCCAGAGGAAACCCATGCAGCAGATCAAATTCAATTTTAAAATTTTGTGAAAGAGATTGAAAAGTCTAAGTGAATGTGAAACTCACAGTGATTTTATTTCTGAGCTAAAGTGGTTTTATTTCAGGGTAAAGCCATTAGACAAAGAAAGAATTCCTGAGCAGGTAGGTTTGTTATTTATTTGTTTCAAAATTTACTTACAATAGGCCTGGCAACAATAGGGGAAGGGGGATCAAAAGAGGGATTCGCTCCCTCATAGGAACTGTCTTGTCCCTCTTTCCTCTACTTTACATGTGCCTTAAATCAGGGTTTAAATAACTACATTGTCCACTAAAATCACACCAAAAACAACTCATTCACATAGAGTAAGCGCTATCCCTTCCAGTTCAATGTTTTTTTCCAGTATCAGGTCAGCTGGAGGTTTTCTTTGCTTCTCCTCTATGACTTTCTGAGTATAGCATCAGACTCTGTTTTTTTTTAGGTTATTAATATGCTAATGAAAAACCAATTAACAAATATCTAATTGATTTTATAATATCAAATTTTAGCAATACTTATTGTTATTTAGCTTTTTATTGGGCAGAAATTGAAAGTAAAGTTTCTCTTGGATAGTTGCAATTATTTCAAGTCATTGCTGAGCAGCAGCAAACCCATTCCCCAATTTCAAATGTACCTGACAGATTTTTTACAAACTTGCAATGCAAAGATCTGCCTTTCCTAAGGTAATTAGAAGGTATATTAGATAGGGAAGAACTTTTTTTTACTTAGAAGGCTGTGCTCCTTTAATAAGCGTAGTGACATCCTTTACATGTTATAAAACTCTGTGATGGCCAGTGTAGTTTTCTATGCTGTTGTGTTCTGAGCTACTGACACCTTCAAGAAAGGTCCAAAGAAATAAACAATCTGTTTAAGTAAAGGCGTGCTCAGTTATTAGACTTTCTCTGACACACTAACACTGAGGATTTTCAGCCAACAAATTATTCAGCAGAAGTGTGACAAGAAACACTACTGGGGCTTCTTCATACGTATAGTAATACTACTTTATAATTCCTCATTGTAACTGTGATTGCTTTTTTCATCTTTATCCAAGTCAGAAGTTTTTTTTTATTTTTAGTAATTCTTGTTTGTATTTGTCTGTTGTAATTAATATGTATTTATTTATTCATTGAACTTTGGTTATAAAGCCAAATTTCATTCTTTGGACAAAGTTCTATCTATCTATCTATCTATCTATCTATCTATCTATCTATCTATCTATCTATCTATCTATCTATCTATCTATCTATCTATCTATCTGTCAAACAGATAAACATGGTCATTCTCACTAAAAAATACCAAGTTTGACATGCCAAAATGACATAACATACAGAATACATACAGTATAGAGTCCAGTCCCAGATTCACTGGGAGTTCTTTTTTAACCTAAAATGCCTGTACTAAAGATGTAGGAGTGAAAAGTATAGCACCCAGAGAAAAACACGTAGACAAAAGGAAATGGAATTACATACAAACAGTGAGTGAGCCTGAATGGAAACCCAGGACTCCACAAACAACCACTCCAATAATTGTTCCACCATATCACCACCAAGAAAACAATTAAAAATAGTAAATGGGGATCAAAATAAGGGGAAATACCTTTAAAACACCTCCAGATCTCCACATTTGTCTTTTGCATTTTTCAAAAAATACATTTATCAGAGCCTTATGTAATGTCTGTTCGATGAGTGTCCATTTTCAATAGGCATATGTAGGTAGTCATCTAACCTGGGAAGAACTGGCTGAGTAAGCTGTCTATCAGAGCTTAGAACTGATACATTGATGGATGCTTGCTTGTCTACTTTGGATTGACAGAATGTCATTTTAGCTTTATTAACAATGCTGCTACCTATAAAAGAATCAAGTATCTTGTAATACCAGTGTGCTATAGCTGAAATGATCTGCAGAGAAAGTAATCAGTTGCAGACCCGGAACCAGACAAGAAATCCTAATGACACAAAAGAAGGAAACGTGAGAATGATGGCTGAATGATTGTTATCCAGCCTCATTAAGTCCATCAATACCTACAAAATGCAAACCATCCCCAACTCTTTCTTTTAAAATTCCTGGAAATGCAGCTATATTCTGGCCATTAATAAAATAATGGTTTTATATTAGTAAATATATTTTGATCTATATGTACTTCTGTAAGCACAGCACATGGCCCTAACTGTCACTTGCAACATACAAATCTTGTTTTCCTCACCTTTTTAAAAACTTTATAGAAAATAAGCCACCTATATAGTAGTCATATTTGCTTTTATTATTTTTATTTAGCCTTTTGCACAACAAAATAAAATCCTATTATAAGAAGTGAGGATATAGTATGGCAGATTTCATCCTATATTCTTGCTCATGGTCCACCTGTGTGATTTAACTCATTGAAGTTCATGGGAGGCATTATTTCCTGTATTTGGATTTTGCTGACTTCTTGATCATTTTGTTCTGTTTTTATTTGGATTATGTTTTTACTTTCTCATATAAGTACAGGGAAATGGATCTCAATGTTTTAGACTTCCCTGACTTCAAAAATACAGTTTCTGGAATTATACGATAGATAGATAGATAGATAGATAGATAGATAGATAGATAGATAGATAGATAGATAGATAGATAGATAGATAGATAGATAGATAGATACTTTATTAATCCCCAAGGGAAAATTCACAAACACAGAGCTGCTGGAAAGGCTGCCACTCACGGCGGCACCTAACTACTTCCTGATTATGTCTGTGTGTGTTCGTGTGTGTGTATGTAAACACGATAACTTAAGTATGCTTTCACTTAGTTAACCAAACTTTGCATACAAGTATTAGGTACAAAATGTAGATTTCTATAAACTTTTGGGCTATTTCCGTTAACTGGAAGTGGTACTTTACCTTTTATTCATGCAGCTGCAGAGTCTGACTTATTCAACTTTACTGTAACGATAATTGTTCAATATATTATTAATTTGATTTGATTTGTTGTTGATGGTTTTTTAATGTACATAATATAAAAATCTAATCATTGTTCTGCAGTTTACACCTCAAACATCCATTCCTATATCTGAGTATATTAGAAAGTCTAGAGGAGACCACTCCCAATTTTTCTGTATACTGTTTGGGACTTGTTTGCTTGAGCTTTGCCTCACAAGAAGCAGAGTCATATTGGAACTGTTATGAATTATGCTGAATTTTAAAAGCTAGTGACACCCATTTTGAAGCCCGCTAGATTGACAAATAGCAGGTAGTAGTGGGAAGCTAACGGATTGGGGTGAGCCTCTTCTGGACTGGTACTCTGCCAGACTAGGCATTGAAGAAAATACAGAATCCAACTCCAACAGCAAACGTTTTAAGCATTCAAATGGGGACATTTTTCCATTTATTTGATTAGCAGACATTTTTATACAAAGTCACTTGCAAAAGGGGTTGACATAATCAAGTAAACATTAGTCTGCTGGACTGCTTGGGAACAAGCATTACAGGACAAGGGTACAACTTTGATCATGACAAATGAAGAGCTTGAAACAAAATACAACCTAGTTATAATTCCAAGGTTACAAAACCTCACAGCTAACATCGGTTACACAGGAATTCACCAAACAAGAATGTCTTCAAATGCATCTTTAACAATTTTGATGGAAGAATTGTAAAGGACATTGTGGGACAGTGATGCTAAAGGTAACACAAGCTCCATATAAAATGAAAGAAGTTTATGACACAATACACTATAAGTAAAGGAGTTTACGTATGATAAAAACATATCTTTTTTAATTGCCAAGGACCATAACAGCAGATATTTTAGAGCATATTCTTTTATTTTCTAGGGCATGGACTAAGACATGACTTAGGCAGAACCCATCCAGTAGGGACACCTGCTGCTAAAAGGTGCAACACTTACCCAATAAGGTCAGTCAAAGGAAACAGAGTTCCACTCTTCTGTTCATATGACAATAAGACACATAACCAGTTCCTTCTGGAAATAAAGAGTACAGGAACTCCATCTAGCATTGTGTGCCATATGTGGGAAAAAAATAAAAGAATAAGGAGATTAAAGTGTGACTTTTCTCACAGGTTGGTAAACAGTGGACACTGAGATTTAGTTTGGATTAGGACTGTGTTTTACTTAAACTTCATATTTACTATGAAGGCATCACTAAACAGTCCTAGAATATGATCATAACATTAAACTATTTTTTCAAACGTCATCTAAAAGACACATCCATTATCCAACCTGCTATATCCTAACTATGGGTTAACGGGGGTCTGCTGGAGCCAATCCCAGCCAACACAGGGCGCAAGTCAGAAAACAAACCCCGGGCAGGGCGCCAGCCCACCACAGTAAAAGACACAGATAGTATTAAAAAAAACGATATTTATGATGCAAATCACTTCATACAATGAAGGCAATTTTGAAATGGTGTTCCATATCTTTAAAGTTAAGTTGACCTCAGTAGGTGTTGCTCTAAGTGCTCAGAAAATGTAGCTGTAATAGAAATTGGTCAGTTTAATGGCTTCTGTTTCCCAGGGGATGCCTTCTCTAAAAATGTTCACACTATTCATATGATACTTTACACATACAAAACTGTTTAAGTGCAAAATAGTGGCACAAAATTCTGTGGAGGCTTTTATTCAATTTGGAAGAATAATCCAGTTTACTGTAACATTTTAGAAGGTATCCAACCAGTAACCACAAATGTACTATATACATTTATGATTTAAAATAGGTATGCTATAATTACTTTGCCTTCAACACTACAGGCAAATATATTGACAATTTTAGTGGGAAATGGATGACTTAGCAATTAAAGAGGGTTTTTATTAGGTGCTTCACTTTCCTTCTACATAGTGAAAAATATATGTTAAACTGACTGATGTGAAGGCAACCAGTAGTAATTCTGGGATCATTTCAAGTTTTGGTTTCTGACTTACTTTAGATACTGTCGAGCATGCCAGGGGCGACGACCATCTGGGATCACGTGGGGGCCGCCATCCTGGTTGCTTTGGGGACCCGTGGTCACCGCCAGGGGCCGCCCCAATGCGAAGAGGGACACCCGGAGAGCTTCCAGGAGAACAGCCGGCATTTCCGCCACACTGGGGCGTGTCCTGGGGGGAATGCCAGGAAGCACCTGGAGCTCATCCGGGACCAGATAAAAGGGGCCGTCTCCCTTCATTCAGGGCTGGAGTCGGGTGGAAGCAGGACGAGGCAGGAGAAGGCATTGTGTGGCCTGGACTGAGTTGGGGTTTGTGTAGCACTGTTGAACTGTAAATATTGTAAATAATAAACGTGTGGGGGTGATTTACAACAGGTCCGCCTGTCTGTGTCCAGGCCAGGTCCACAATACCTTTGTAATAGGCTCCAACACCCTTGTGATCATGTAAGGAAACTTGTGGCTTCAAAAATGGATATAATGAAAGTATTCGAAAATAGTATGCATGGTTAAAGGCTTGCATTGAAACAGTATGAACAGTATGTAGCAACACTAAATTTTCACAATACATATCAATATATTCGCGGTGGGCTGGCGCCCTGCCCGGGGTTTGTTTCCTGCCTTGTGCCCTGTGTTGGCTGGGATAGGCTCCAGCAGACCCCCATGACACTGTAGTTAGGATATAGCGGGTTGGATAACGGATGGATGGATGTGAATATATTCAGCTCATGATGAGTGCAATATAAATTTTACACCAAATATCCATTGAAATTCAAACAGTACAAGACAAAAGAAAACTCGGGGCACCAGATGGTATTCCCCATTTATTGTCCAAATTGTAGTGGATGAAGTGAAAAGAAACAAGAAAACTTTCACATCATATGGGTATAATTTAAGATGCTCACTCTGTAGGACTTCCAACTTCAACGAGCTCCTGGTCAAGACTGACAGTGAGTCAGAATCTCAGCTGATTCATATAGAGGTGGTGGCAGAAGTGGCAGGATGATTGTTGGCTCCGGCAGAAGTGACATCAGTGTATCTTGGATAAATCCTTCTTCATTTTAAGTCAAACAGGTACTGTGTTACTCCAGGTGATACAGCCAAATTCTGTCCTGTGTTTTTAGTCAATGCCACACCTGTAAGGCACATCCTATGCTTGCATGTCTGACACCAACAGAACGCTGGTAATATAATTTGCCAGTTATTATTGTCTTGTTTATTCAGAAATTTGTTGGAACATGTGAGATTTACCATGATCATATTAGCTAAGTCGGCGAATACAGTGGAATAGTTAGAAATGATAGTAAAAATTAAAATAAAATACACTTAGACGGCTAAAGATATGTAACATTATTCTAAATATCTCCTAGCAAGGAACCACATAAATGGAAAAAAAAGTTCTATGTAAGTTATTGTTTATGACTTTTTCCAAAAGTAAATTAGCATAGGTTATTCCTGCTCTATATACAAAACTCATGTCAAAAAACCATGGTGACTTTGTAGCTCTTCATTGGTTTAGGTCTGTTTGCTCAGGTATTTGGCAAGCCTATGCTCAAAACTTTATTGAATTTCAAAGTTTCACTTTGGTTGATTGGATTTAACTGGTTTTGTGCCGTACTTACATTTATAGAAAATTGTACATTGATTACATTAGTGCGTGAGTAGTTAAAATAAACTTCCAAAATATCATAAAAATCAAAAATTATTAAAAAAAATACTAAGGCTGTGCACGAGATGTAAATAAGTACATTCGCTACTGAAAATACTTTGTATATTATTAAAATCTATTTTCTTTTCTCTGATTCACTTCTCATATGCAATGTAATTCAAATAACAGATTAATATAGTGATAATTGCCCCAGTAGTAAAACAATTCTTTACAACTGAGGTTAAAACACAATGAAGTAAGCAGTCTTTAAAAACCGAGTTTTCGGTTATGACGCACGACCGCGTGCACCATAGGAACCTGTTTTACACGCTGCATACAGCAATTCACGCTACTACTGTGGTCGGGTGTCTTGGTGGATTATATATAGAAAAGCAGCCAAACCCGCACAGAGCAATGAAAAGTCTATGTGAGTCACAGGTGCACGTGGACTGTGCAAAGACGACAACGACTCAAGTGACGAGTTGGAGGTGGGCACATGAGCAGGCAGGGCGCGATGGCGGTCCGCCAGTTTTCAGTCACGGACGATTGTGTGTTGGTTCGTTCCGTGCATTGTTACAATGTTGTTTTACATGCTGATTTATTACATGACCTATTTTTCAAATGTTAATTTTCTCCCTGTGATTAAAAATCATTAAAAAACCGGCCTAATTATGCGGCGTATGGTATGCTGCGGGTTGGCTAGTTTATCATATTTTCATACAGAAATTAAAGCTGTCTGTGATGTGTGAAGAGCATTGTTCACAGGCCACCTCTCAGATTGCACACTACCACAAAAAATGTGATAAATAGAGGGCAATTGCCACAAAATTTGTGCATGGACAAACTAGGTTAACTTAACTCCACAATCATGTGGCAAACCACACCCATAGTTTAAAAACACTATCTTATTGTCTTAAAGTAACCCTTAATATTGTATATAAGGGAATGGTGTTTCCATATATACACTTGGTAAGTGTTAATTTAATAATATTGTTATTGCACTGCTGGACTGTGCAGCCATGAAGCAAGCTTAGCCTTCACAGTGACTTTGAGTTACGTTCCTCTTTTTTCATTTTAACTCACATTACCTTTTTTTGATCTGAATTTGTATGTAACTGTTACATTTTTGTAAATTAAAATTCCAGACATTTAAGCTTTTTAAAACATTTTATTACTTCAATGGAGTCAAAGGTTTGCTACTGAGTTAAGTTTAGATCCTGATGCCATGTTCAAAACATTGAGGCTGATTTTAGAATGGTTTGTGCATTTGATTGCTATGTGTGTCTATATACTGTACAATGATAACTTCTGAAAAAAATGACATACAATATCTTTTTCAAACAAGTTACATTGTGTTTTTCTTGTTCTCATGTCCCAAGCTTGTTGTTTGTCTTTCATTTTGGTCCAGTACTTATCTCCATATCCTTCAAAAATAGCCTTAGAAATTGTCACATAGAACCAGGATTTTCTTCTGCTCCAATCAGTCATAGAAACAGGCCTATTGATTTGCAAAATTTTTGCATGAGTAGTTTTTGAGATGCATAATTTATTTAAATCTACATAGACGTACATACAAAGGCGCACACAAGCAGACACATACTTATGCAAGCACACACATTCACAGTCTAAAAGAAATTATTAAGAGAAGATAGCTGATAGCTTGTTTGTGCTACCAGAACACATTTGATGATGAAAAGACAGAAATAAACACATAAACATGCAACAGATGTGTAGAAGTCAATGTGCACAGATGCATTAAGCCATCCTTGGGCCAGTCTGTCTGTCTATGAAGCTTATTTACTTCATTTGGCCCAAAATGTTTAGTTTCAAGTCATATATTATTAAATTTCTTGTTCATTTTACTGTACTGTGCATTTATTAATGTCCACAATAAATACAAGTTAATCTACTTGATTGTGTATCGTTGTACAGTACAATTGATTGTATTATATTATAAAATCTTCCTGCAGGATTCCTAAAGTGAAATTTACAGTGACGCACTGCATTGACCATTCCATACCAATTTTATTTCATACTTGGCACTATTCTTACATCAAAAAGATAATTCAATAGAAAAATGCATTTGGTGTACAAGAGGAAAATTAAAAGAGTCCACTCAAAAAATTGTCAGTGATCAATCTTCAAATGCAATATTGGGATGGATGGAGTGATTAAAGAAATATCACCTTCAGTTCAGCTTGGTAAACTTTTAGTACTTAATAATTTAAGACCAAAAAACGGGTGGTACTTGAAAACATTTTAACTTCTAGAAGGGGTACACAATGGAAAAAAAGATTGAGAACCATTGGATTAATAGCAAATATTATAGAAAATCATGCTGTATGAATACTACTAGCAGTAACCAAGATCCAAGATTATGCTCCATTTAGCTTTATATTATATTAGTAGTATAATATTTTGGAGAGATTGGCAACCCCTGCTTCTAATCAAAGCAAATGCTTAACAACAGCAGACTACTGACTCACTAGACCCTAGAATACTTTATTATATGTAAACATTAATGACCGAATCATGCCCAGATTGGTCTCTGCAGCCATTTATCATTAAAATCTCTAAAGGATTATTTTCTTCAGCATTCCATACCGATTGGAGTTTTTTTTTTCATCTCCTCCCTCCTCCTACCCATCTGATCATGGCACATATTTGTCAAGTCAAGTACTGATTTTTCTCGTTATAACCATTAGTGACCCAAAAGTGCCTGAGAACTGCTTGATTGTTGGGGATTTTTCTATTTTTATTTTTACCTTTGTAGTGGTAATTTTTTTTCTTTTACTGTTCAAAAAGCATGTATGAAAATGTCCTAGAGGAATAAGTTATGTTGTTGTTTAACCTCAGGATTAGACATTTAAAAGAAAAATAGCTTTTGCTCCTGCCTTTTGTTCCAAGCTACAGGATTGGTAGGTTTGAAAATGTCTTTCACAGGTATGTATTCTCCACTGACAAAATCAATAAGACAATTATAATGTAAATGCTGGAGATATGCTAGCAAGGAATGTGAAGTTCTCGAAAAACCCAAGGGTCTGATGTCAAATAAAAACATATTTTTATATGCATTACACATCATATAATTATGTCCATAGACACACATGACCACAATATCAAAATTGTCTCAGTAAAAATAAAAAAAATAAACAGCCTAAAAGTGATTATAAGGAATAAAACATGCATTCTCATCACATTGATTGGAACTGGCTTTTGGAGAAGAATTTAGCCTGGAGGTTCACAGACCTTTTCTAGCCTGGACTATGAATGTTTAAAGCAGGTGGAAGACTCATTAGGGGATGGGGTCTACAATGTTAAAAAATGCACATAAAGGAAGCAAGGTCAACATCCAGTCAACACCATTACTTTTTATATGCCTAAATATTTTAAATATAAGGTTTATTCAAATATTTTTTGCTGGACTAACACTATGAACTATGAACAGACAAACAAGGTTATTATTGCTTTGTATTGCAAAACATTATTTAAGTAAGAACTGTGCAAATACTGTAAATATAAATTCTAAAGCCTCTTGAGTGACAGTGCTTGTCATTAATAGGCTACTGACTAAAAAGTAATATGTCTCAGGCTGCTGCATTTTCACTGCACTATTCAAATACAAAAAAATGAACCAAAATGGGACGAATACTTATGGGTTTAAGCTATTCCCTGACTCCTGGAATCTTTTGGCTTAAACCAATTCATCAGGAGTCACCGGGAGTAAGCCTTTGAGCAATGGCAACTTTCATTATGTCATTCAAGTGTTGCTGTGTCAGACGAGAGTGCAGTTTTAACTTATTTATGTTCATAACAGAAAACAAATGCAGGTACCTCCAAACATGCACAAAATCACTGAGGCAAAGGCTGTCACATTGGATACTCTTTTCCAAGACACTGATAAAATGTGTTCAGACTTACTTTAGTAAATTTGCCCTTCAACACAGATTTGTACTGTAAATCAATCAGTTCCATTTACAGGTCCACTGGCACATCAGATGGGTTGATGTTGACTTGTGAATGAGTGTTCATAATTAATTAATGCATAGATTTCTATGTAGACAGATGTATAGACTGAAAGAATTAATGAATTATTGCCTAAATGGAAAGATAAATTAACTAATTGTTTAGAAAAGGAAATAACACCCAGCACCTTGATTCTCAACTCCTGTTGGCTCAGGACTAGAAAACATAATGAAACTCTGTTTTAGTCCTTTTATATGATTTTGCATTGATCCATGATGTCATCCCCGCCTGTGCCACTGCCATATTTCTGGAAGGAGAAGTGCACAGGATTGTCCTCTTAAAGTTATGCCTCCCACCAATTTAATTTCAGCTGAAAAGCATGGATACTAACCTAGAACTCTGTTACAAGTTTGTAACCACCTTCCATCTTGTGTTGAGAACAACCTAATAATGCTCATTGATGTCCACCATAAATGTAAGATCCTAAATAAATTTAGGATCACCAAGGTCTGTCACTGCCTTCTCCTTTTGGTTCATGGAAAGCCCACTTTCCATGGGCAGTTGATAGAAACATCTCTCCTGCTTATACACCTTACCTCTGTGTTGTAGGGTAGGATATGCCTAACATTGTGCTCACTCAGGAAGGCATTGAATTGGCAGTGTTGGAGTCCTTCTGCGCAGATGATATTCACTGCTTTGGTAAGCATAGTAATGACATGGTTCATTTTAAGTGATTTGCAGCATAATGACTCTTAATGTGGCCCTCCCTGCGTGGAGTTTGCATGTACTCCCCGTGTCAGCGTGGGTTTCCACCGGGTACTCCAGTTTCCTCCCACAGTCCATAGACATGCAGGTTCGGTGCATTGGCGGTTTGAAATAGTTCCTAGTGTGTGTGTGTGCCCTGCGGTGGGCTGGCACCCTGCCCGGGGTTTGTTTCCTGCCTTGCGCCCTGTGTTGGCTGGGATTGGCTCCAGCAGACCCCCCTAACCCTGTAGTTAGGATATAGCAGGTTGGGTAATGGTTGGTTGGTTGACTCTTAATGTATAATAAAAGCTCAAAATTGTTTAATAATTTGGTGTTTTCTTGTAATGTGGTAGCAAACAAGTCTTGTTGAGCTAGATATATAATACAGGTAAAATTCCATTACAACGAACTCCCAGGGACCTAAAAAATATTTCATTGTAATGAGATTCTGTATTTGTTACTATAGTGCTTTCTTTAACTTGCGCCCAGGCGTTTGCAATCATTTCAATAGGTTCTTTTGCATTAATTTTAATCTCCTCCTGCCTACAAGTTATGCTGAGAAAATGTTTCTTAGATTTCCTTGCCATAATACACTTTCAGGGTGTGAATGATGCCCAAATCCAATGGCTGAAGCACTGCTGTGTAATTGGGTGGGAGGAATTCAACGCGAACATTATCTACTGTAAATGTGGAAGCATGTTGTGGGCAGCACAGTTATCAATCAGGAGCCGAATCATCCTTTTCTTCTTCATATTGTGAGGTTTCTGAACTCTGAGACCCCCCCACTCCCCACCCAACGGGAACGACATGCTGAAGTCCGTCCTGAAGCATGATTGCAGCGTCTGTGGAAGATTGTTTGTCCATTGCCAGGGCAGGGCAAAAACAGACTCATAGCGCTGCAGTGAAGCGACACAGAAACAAATAATAGAAGATCGGGGTCGCGCTATAAGTCCCTGTCTTGCACCCCAAAACACGAGGCTGAGTCTCAGTACTTTAGCAAAACCAGCTTTATTCAGCTTGGAACAGGAATGGCACACTTATTTATTGTAGCGTGATCGTCCACTCTGCTATACACAGAAACAGCAGTCAGGCAGGGTCATGGCCTGTTCAGTGATCAAGTAATCCTGTTACCTGCATTTACAATGTTCCTTGCATCACCTATCAATATCTTTTCTGTTTGCTTTGGCGGAGAGACGCAGCATAGCTTTGAGCCTGCTGTTGCCCTAGCAAAAGATAAACAGTCTTCCAGACGTCGGGATGCTCTTCTGCTTGCTGTCTAGTTGGGGGAGGTCCCAAAAGAGTTTACAAACCTCACATTTTCTTGAATGCGTGCCGCATTAATAGGAATGTCTCTTGAACAAGCATCACTGAATCACATAAAAACGGCTTTTTTGACATCTTAAAATGCAGCAGTTCACATATGTTTGCAACCTGAGATTTTTCTTCTTTTTTTGCTCAGTCTTTCAAGAAAGTTGACAGCATCGATGGCGAAATTCTGAATTCACTGGCAATGTCTTTTTTCTTTTTGCCACAATCAAGAGCTGCAAAAATGTAAAGTTTTTTTTTCTAATACGAACTGTTATCTTTTTTCGTGTCTGCCGTTTCTATAGGAGTGTGACAATGAGTTGAAATTCCAATGGATGTTTTTCAAATATTGACGAGCAATAAACAAAAGGTATCACTGAAAACTGCAGGAAACAAAAAGGCAAAAAAAAAAAAAAAAACAGTACGAGGAAAGTTTGAAGAAAGAAAAAAAATTGCAATGTTTCTGTTTGGGGGATCATTGTGCACAACTGAGCTGTGCCCACAGAACTATCTGCTCTGTGCAAGATTCATTCAGGCATTTCAAGACATTTTGGGCACTTCATTGTTATGAAAGTATCTACTGAATGTACTTCGTAGTAGCAAGATTTCCATAGACTCACATCATATGGGGAAATACTTCATTGTAATGAAAATTTCGTTGTAAAGATATTCGTTGTAACAGAATTTTACCTGTATATACATCTAGAGACAATTATGAATGAATTTTTCTTAAAAGTAGGTGGGAACAATTTGACAGCTCACTTACTGTTATATTTCTAAACACAGTGATTTTGAGCTGCAATGAATAATAAACCTATTGATAACCTGGATTGACAAAGAGCAAACTTCTGAATATGGTGAACTGTCTACAGTAGAACGTCTACTAAAAGACCAATATTAAACATATAACAGTGTGTTGTGTGTGTTAAAAAAAACTGTTTGCCAAGAAAAAAACCTTTATGTAACATCAGATTATACATTATACAGATTAGACATCAATAGACTAGTAGTAAAAGTAAGCAATACATTGTCCCATTGTGCTGTGTTTGGGGTCTGATGTTAAATTACAGTGATAGTGTTGGTGCCGATGAAAAAATTTGCAGTTATGTTTGTGAAAATATGAATTGCAAAATATGCATTTGAAATTAACAATGTCTCACACTCTGTCAATGGGAGGTTGAAAGGACTGACGTTAAAAGAGAGATTCAGGTGCTACACGAGATTCAGATTCTGTTCTCAAAATACCCAAATAATTAAACGCATTTATGACAGTAAAAGCATGGAAGAGGCTGCAGAGTACCCACCTTCAAACTGCACGCCTAAATGAATAAGTAAAGAATGTTAGCATTACTGTCCAATTGGAAATGCAAACATGCCATGCTAGAATATAGTTGCAGCTCTTTTAACACATAGTATATACATAGAGCACAATGATTATTTAAACTCTATTTTTCTGATGTTATGCCATATAGTGATGCAATAGTCAAAATGACAGAAAGATACTGCTGTGGACAAAAGCACTTCTCAGATGTGCGGGGCCAGGTACCTGCATTGGTAAATGTTTGTGTGTGTCACTCTCCTCCGTCACCACGCCAATTACGATGATAAATTATCATTAAGCTTCAGTTACCTTGTGCTACTCAGCTCCTGAATCGATAACAACAATTTTATATTTAATATTTTACTTTAGCCTTTAGTCTTTTGTTCTGTTTCATTCACTCTCTCCCTGAAACCTTGGCGTTTTAAAGTGCACAGACTGGAGGAATTGGGGACATTTTTTTAGGAAGAACCCCAGAGGGTGTAGCCTTTGCAGTGGCGGATTTCATTGCTGTTCCCTACAAGCTTTTTAACCAGTTGTCCTCTGATGTGTATACTCATTTGAGAGTTACATCTGGCCCCACAAGATTAGGCAATAAAACCCTGCTTCCTTTCTGTTCACCGACTCCCCAGATTAACAGTGTGAGCTCAATCCACTTAATTTTTCCAAAAATCCAAGCAATAGCCATCTAATTAAGAACATGAAAGTATAGTTTACTTCTCAATAAAATAGGATGTTGTCTACTTGTCCTTGAATACTTGCCATTCACAATCCACTTTACATTTAAAATTCAAATGTTATTGCAGCCTGCTTAATGCTGTGATAATTATTGGCTAGTAAGAAATGGTGAAAACGAAAGTCAGAAAGGACAGCTAATAATTAAATCAGAAACTATACCTTAAGGGTTATAGGCCATTTTTCTCTCTTTATTCTGACTCATTAGGCCATGGACCAGCCAGAGCCATCAAGGGATCTATACATGGCCTATGCACTGTATGTATGCCCTCCTGGTTTAAATGATGTATTCAGGACTGACAAGAAGAAGTAGAATAGTTTGTGGATTTATTAGTAGTAATTTTGGAATGTGCCAGGCCAGTTAAGGTGATGCACTCTGCCGTATAAGGGAGTATGTTTATGTGTATTCCTTGAATGATTTAAATAAAAACTTGTTTTCTGAATAAAGTTCAAACTCTTAAAACCTTCTTTCACAAACAAAATAGAACAAAAAAATGGTCAGAATATTTAATACAGCAGATAATTGCAGATGCCGTAACACTAATTATTCATAAAAAAAACATACTTAATGGCTATTTTTAATCACGTTTCATTCTTTCTCATGGGTATGTTGCTTAAAGAGCTCAATATGCATTATTACAGATTAACAGCAAGTGAAAATTAGGTGAAAGAAATTAATCATAACCTGAAATGAGTAAGGAAAAAAGCCTCATGCATAAATTGCTACATTATTTGAATTCTGAAAGACCATAATACTGACTTTATGTCTTTCAAAGATAAGTTTTACATTAATGAATCATTTCCAAAATCAAATTAGTCATCTAACAAACCTCCAGAGAATTATAACATCAGTAATGAAAAAGTGATATTAAAAAAGTTTAAATAATTGTATTAAACTAGCCTTTATGATCAGTTTCATATTGCTACACATACTCACAGTAACACATTCAAACAAAAGTAGATAATTTCAGAAAGATGATATAATAATAATTCCAAATAGGTGGCAAAGCTGTATAAAGTGTATAAACAATATCCATCCATCCATTATCCAACATACTATATCCTAACTACAGGGTCACTGGGGTCTGCTGGAGCCAATCCCAGCCAACACAGGGCACAAGGCAGGAAAACAAACCCCGGGCAGGGCGCCAGCCCACCACAGGGCATGCACACACACCAGGTACTATTTAGGATCACCAATGCACTTAACCTGCATGTCTTTGGACTGTGGGAGGAAACCCACACAGACACAGGGAGAACATGCAAACTCCATGCAGGGAGGACCCGGGAAGTGAACCCAGGTCTCCTAACTGTGAGGCAACCGCGATACCCTCTGCGCCACCGTGCCATAATTAATATGGACTCCTATCGGAGGCTTTTCAAACTGCTTCATGAATCCAGGTTTATTTCCTAAGCCTGGCCACTGTCTGTGCATTTTCATGATTACTTTGTATCCATAATGGTTTCCTTTCACAGTGCAAGACATGAATGTTACAATAATATGACCAAGTAGGATTGTTAAAGTTTCCATGATGGTGCCCTGCAATGTGTGGCCATTCTGTTCAAGGTTAATTATTGGCTTGTGCAGCGTTTTGCCAAAAATTGATTATAGTTTGACAAAGACTACATTTTGTGTTTGCAACTGTCTGTAACAGTTGTAACAGCACATGTCCATAAATATAAATGGTAAATAAAATATAATCAGGTATTATTATTTAATGGTTCATGACTTATTTGAAAAAAGGAAAACAGAAAGTCACATAAAGCCGCCCCCAAATAACACTTTTTAATTTTTTTAATTAGGTTTTTGCCCATGTGCTCAAAGTGTGCATATGTTAGATTATTTAGTGTCTCCAAGTTCACACTTTGTGTGTAAATCTTTGTTTAAACCTGGAACTGGTTTCTTATCAAGAGTTCATCTCTGCTTTGCTTTATGTTAGTGCTGCCTGGATAAGCTTTAGCTGCTTTCAACTTTGTAATAAGACGAGCAGGTTCAGAAAATAAAATGAGGAAATCTGAAAAGTTGAACTGATTATCTAAAAATTAAAACAAAGAGAGAAAAACAAAATAAACTAATCTAAACAGTTGCAGGTTTAGTAGATTTATCCCCTACCTTCACAAATTGTACATTCTAATATGCTATACGTCCCATGATAATGTTGTGATATAAATGAGGCAAAGCAGCAATTCTAGTATCTGCCTGTGTTCAACTGAATGTTGGAATAGGCAAAACAAAGAGTCCTTAGTGGCAAGATTTGTGGGAGTAAAGCGTGTCACTCGTTAGGTCTCCCAAACGGCTGTCATCATGAGCTTTTCACACACAACCATTTCATGGGTTAACCAAGAAAAGAAAAAGCTATTAGGGATAGCTGATCCTGTAGACAAGAACATCTTGTTTTAATGCTTAAAGGAGAATACTGAGAATCATACGAGCAAACAGATAAGCCTCAACCGAACATACAGAATGTCATCTTAGTATGCATCACTCATGGAACTTTGTCACAAATTGGCTACAACAGACAAAGGCTATGACAGGTGCCAATGTTTTCAGTAGAAAGACATAAAAGCTTGTCTCCAGCCGGCACAGAATCATCAAAAATTGGAGTGTTGAGGAATAGAAAAAAGTTGCTTCTTCAAAAGAATCTAGGTTCCTTTAGCATCATACTGATGGAAGAATTAGAATTTAACAACATTCCAAAGGGCATGTATCATCACAGAATGGTTCTGCAAGTGTGACAGTGAGTTTTCATTGCATCCATGACATCCATGTCATCCCAACTGAGCATATAGGGGATAAGGACGGGACTGTTTTCAGCATGACTGTGAAGCTGTCCAATCTTCAGTAAAACACAATCATGTCAGCGTATTGCAACATTCCTGTACAATGCATCCAGCTTCCATAAGAATCCATGCAGGCCAAAGGATGTGCAATACGATTACAGATAGGTGTACTCAGGGCCTGCTTAAGGGAACATTGCATCCCTTGGCAGATTCTGTTGCAAGCACTCAAAAAGAGACATTCAAAACAGAGTTTCTCTTCCACTGTAGATATGCAGAGTCAGATCCATAAATAAAGTTGATGAAGGGGGTCTGCATACTTGTGATCGGATCAAAAATCAATGAGCAGAGGGAGGGTTCCTATGGGAAATCGTCATGCCTTGCACTCATATAAGAAATGACTTTTTGACACCCCCTAAAAATAATCACGGTATTTCCATGTTAATTTTACAGGCTGAAAACCTATTAGTTTATCATCATTTATATTCCAAGCACAGTTTTTCCAGCACAAACTACAGTAGAAGGCTTTAGTATTATGTCTCTTTTGAGTAAGAAAATATTGTAATTTCTTTTTGAAAACACAATATTATTTGTACACCAATGACACTCAGTTTTGTGTATCATTGACATGCTTTTTTCTGCTTGATTATAAATTACCTAACATACTGTCAATTTTTCACCAGAACCGTGAGTAAGTGATGAATTGTATCTTCAAATTTAAAAAATATATAAGGTAAAAATAAACTAGTAAGGTAATATCAAAACCTTTACAAGAAAAGGTTTGAATTTTAATGTGGCTGATTCCATCCAAAATAGAGTTTAGATGTTATATTTTGACACTGATTTACCTATATACATTTTCTAACTCCAACTTTTTCAAATTTTGAGGTTTATTAACACTAGAATTACCAGAGCCTACGAAAAAACTCGTAATTCCGTCCCACCTTAAATCGCTTCTTAAAATCGTTCACAGCTCTCCACCAGCGTCTTTTGTCATCTAAATGTGCTGATAAAAGAAAAGCTGCAAGCAGCCGGCTATTCCATCCCCCCACCGACTTAGAACGTGCACAAACTTCTCCCAGCTCATGCCTTGATTGATTATCTGGGAGTGAAGTGGAGTTTTAGAGTGGAAAGAATAGGTCATTATTTGGAATACACAAATTTCACGTGTGTTCCGTTTCTACAGTAATCCGTGTAAACACATTTTTAAAACAGAAACATTTTTCATATTGTAGTAGTAAATGACAAAATGTAAGCATAAACTATATAATGTATGAAGCCTGAAGTCCAAATATCAAACACTTTCACAAAAGGTACACATATAATAGAACAAGTATGCTTTTATTCAAAAATATAACTGCAGAAAAAAGCCACCTTAGCATGCCATATTGACACATACTTACTACAGTAACCACGGTAGCATAATGGTATCAGCCACTGACTAGTATCCAAATGGTCATGAGTTCGATCCAACATGGTTCAATTTTGAGAAGTAAACTGCTCTTATTCTTACTATTTTAGAATAAAACACGCATTTGATTTCAGTGTGCAACAGCCAGTAATTTATGATACTTGTAAAGGTTAGTTTTTTTATTCACTTTTCATTCTCAGTCTCAGTCGTGTTCAGGATCCTTCTCTACCCCCCCATCTGAGAATGCTGTTTTCACATAAAGATGCGCTGTAGCTCTGCAGCGTACTTGTGACTGCATTCTCGTACCAATGCTTGCGAACTGAAGTGCCTGCGTGCACTTTTCGTGGCATTACACGTCTATTTTTTTGAGCATGCCCGTGTCGCTCAAACACAGGAACATATGTTGGTGTACAAGAATAAAAAACAAGTGCACTTTTATTCTAGACTATAAGTGAAGAAAAAATAAAGCAAGTTACAGTAGGCGGTTGATACGACAGCTTGCGTGGTGCAATGCTAAGAACTGCTGATTTCGATCCGTGCTATATAAAATCATCACATTCAAATATTAACAATTTCCACACACCCTTCCTACATTCACGACATGTGTACTTGTTGCAGTGTACACATCTCTCTGTGCTATGGTTCCTATTACACTGAATGAGCACCTGACATTGTACTTTCTTCCCTATATAAATAACATTCGAGTATAGCGTCTCCAAATAAATCACATTTGAGTTATAGCGCATCTTTATGTGAAAACAGCATTGTCAGATTGGTGGGGGATCGTGAGCGACTGAGAGAATGGAACTGAATAAAAAAAAGACTGAAATCAAATGTATGTTTTATTCTAAAATAGTTAAGTACATGCAATATTATTTGAAAGCGAACAGCGTCAGATCGGGTTTGAATACACGCGACGCTGAACTCCCTGTCTATCTACATAGTAATAACAGTAATTTTATTATTATATAGGAGCTTCCCTGTCTGCCTATCATATAGTGCCTTTCCTTCCTACCTATCTATATATCTATCCCCTTAGCTGTTTTTATATATCTATTATACAGTGCCTTCCCTGTTTATTTATATATCTAGTGCCTTCTCTGCCTGTTTGTCTGTCTGATTGCATATAGCGCTGAACTTACTGCTCTGTACTATTCTGTCCTCTGCATGTCCTGGACAACAAAGAAACAGCACCATACAGCAACATGTGCGAACTGGCAAGATCGGGGAAAAAACACGCGGTCACTGATTACAAACCGCAAGATGAATGAAAGAGACAATATATGTAAAAACATCATCACACTAATGCAATATTATTTGAAAACGAACAGCGTCAGATCGGGTTTGAATACCGCGACTCTGTTACAGAAGGCGTCAGCTTATTCAGTGCAGCAGATTCAGCGCACAGTACATGCAATATGATTTGAAAGCGAACAGCGTCAGATCGGGCATATTCAAACCCGATCTGGCGCTGTTCGTTTCAAATAATAATACATGTACATAACTATTTTAGAATAAAACATACATTTGATTTCAGTCTTTTTTTTATTTAGTTCCATTCTCTCAGTCGCGTTCACGATCCCCCCCACCATATCTGACAATGCTGTTTTCACATAAAGATGCGCTATAATTCAAATGTGATTTATTTGGAGACGCTATACTCGAATGTTATTTATATAGGGAAGAAAGTACAATGTCAGGTGCTCATTCAGTGTAATAGGAACCATAGCACAGAGAGATGTGTACACTGCAACAAGTACACATGTCGTGAATGTAGGAAGGGTGTGTGGAAATTGTTAATATTTGAATGTGATGATTTTATATAGCACGGATCAGAAATCAGCAGTTCTTAGCCTTGCACCACGCAAGCTGTCGTATCAACCGCCTACTGTAACTTGCTTTATTTTTTCTTCACTTATAGTCTAGAATAAAAGTGCACTTGTTTTTTATTCTTGTACACCAACATATGTTCCTGTGTTTGAGCGACGGGCATGCTCAAAAAATAGGCGTGTAATGCCACGAAAAGTGCACGCAGGCACTTCAGTTCGCAAGCATTGGTGCGAGAATGCAGTCACAAGTGCGCTGCAGAGCTACAGCGCATCTTTATGTGAAAACAGCATTCTCAGATGGGGGGGTAGAGAAGGATCCTGAACACGACTGAGACTGAGAATGAAAAGTGAATAAAAAAACTAACCTTTACAAGTATCATAAATTACTGGCTGTTGCACACTGAAATCAAATGCGTGTTTTTATTCTAAAATAGTAAGAATAAGAGCAGTTTACTTCTCAAAATTGAACCATGTTGGATCGAACTCATGACCATTTGGATACTAGTCAGTGGCCGATACCATTATGCTACCGTGGTTACTGTAGTAAGTATGTGTCAATATGGCATGCTAAGGTGGCTTTTTCTGCAGTTATATTTTTGAATAAAAGCATTCTTGTTCTATTATATGTGTACCTTTTGTGAAAGTGTTTGATATTTGGACTTCAGGCTTCATACATTATATAGTTTATGCTTACATTTTGTCATTTACTACTACAATATGAAAAATGTTTCTGTTTTAAAAATGTGTTTACACGGATTACTGTAGAAACGGAACACACGTGAAATTTGTGTATTCCAAATAATGACCTATTCTTTCCACTCTAAAACTCCACTTCACTCCCAGATAATCAATCAAGGCATGAGCTGGGAGAAGTTTGTGCACGTTCTAAGTCGGTGGGGATGGAATAGCCGGCTGCTTGCAGCTTTTCTTTATCAGCACATTTAGATGACAAAAGACGCTGGTGGAGAGCTGTGAACGATTTTAAGAAGCGATTTAAGGTGGGACGGAATTACGAGTTTTTTCGTAGGCTCTGGTAATTCTAGTGTTAAGCTGCAGGAATTTAAAATTAATTTCTATGTCAGGAAGGATTACACAAAGAACTAAAAGCAACAACTATAGAACTCCAATTCTTTGAACAACTCACTGGATTAAAATTAAGCTCAATGCCAATTTTAAAATCATATTATTTCACATTTAAAGCTGTCAGTGGTTTTGCCACCTTCCCACAGTTTAGATAATGCATTAATGCATACACTCTAGGCAAACAATGTGATTTTCAAATGCAGTCCAGTTTAAAATGACAAGAGTAAGTACAAGTGTAGTAGAAGGGCCTTTGACTTTAAGGCACCTAGACTCTAGAATAGCCTACCTACCAATATAATCGAAATTCCATTTGTCTCAGAATTTAAATCATGAAGACTCATTTTATTAGCACAGCATAGTCTTATTAGAAGTGCTTCTGCGGCATTGTATATTCTTTTCTCAAATTGCTTCTTAATTAATTCAAAAAGCTGTTTTGATTGGCAGTCATTTATTGACCATACTCTATGTGTAATTACTGTATAGTGTAACAGATGAATTTGAACCCTGGTCCAATGTGTACCTGGCATGTGTCTGAGTCTCATATTCTTCTGAGCTTATGCTTAAAAGTTGACGCTGTTATTTTATTATTGACTATGATAAATGTATTTCTTGTTATTTTATATAAACCCTTAAGAGAATAATGTTATATTTATGGCATAACCTTTCTTCTTTAATACTAAGTTTCCTGTTTTTGTACCCAGCTGGATCATAATATATATATAGGCCACTGTTCTTTTCTTTTTGACCATGAGAAACAGTGTGTGCGTGGTGAAATTCACACATCTCCTAAAATAAGAATAAAAATAATACATTTAAAATGTCATGTACATCCTAAGCAAACAGGACTATTAATCAAATTGTGGTCATCTAAGGTATCAACATCTGGATGCCCCGTTTGCAACTAGGTGTAACTAACAATGTTAAACGTTTTCTGAATTTCTAATGAATTCCTTTTAAAGAAAAGTGACCTAATCAATGGACTGTATAAATATAGCGCAGATGACAATTTTTTCTTTGCAAAAACTCTGATATGATGCTTTTTGCCTCTTCGGAGATTTAGATAAAGAATAACGATTGACACTTTCTCCTGCCTGTGCTTTATTGCTTAAATCGGGGCATTCCAGTGGGGGGTGTCTGTATTCATAATTTTCTTCCACAATAGCAAGCTGGCCTGTTAAGTGGAAGTGTGTTAGTTAATGATAAGAATAATATAAATACAAATATTTAATGAAGCTGCATTTCTTAATAGGCAATACTAGGTTGTTGTACCGTGTTAGCCATTATGAATGTAGAGAAAAGCCAACCAAAATGACACCTTTTATTGGCTAACTAAAAGATTACAATATGCAAGCTTTGAGGCAACTCAGGCCCCTTCTTCAGGCAAGATGTAATACAGAAACTGAAGTTCCTGTGTTTATATCCACACACTAGGACAAGAAACAACAATGGTAAATTTTTGAATGAAAACTCTTAAATGTAAAAATTAATAGGTTCATTCAGGCTAAGATTAATTTAACAGGAGATAGAAGAACAATGTATGGTCAAGATCTTTAGATAAGATAACTGTCCAACAAAGTCCACACGATTTCCCCATATCTTTTTCTAACCCAACTTTTAAATTTGGGGGTTTATTAACACTAAACAGAGCCCGAAAAATTTCAATTCCCGTCCCAAAAAAAATTTTTAAAAACTTTCCGCTCTCCACCGCGTTTTTTGTCACAAATGTGCGAAAACCAAAAGAACGGCCAAATTACCCCCCCACCGACTTGGCGGCACAAACCCCCAGTCACCCTTTGATTGATTATCTGGGGGGGGAAGGGTTTTTTAGGGGAAAAGAATGGTCATTTTTTGGGAATACAATTTCCGGGTTCCTTTGGGGTTCCGAAACACTTTTTAAAAACAAAAACATTTTCATTGCGGGTTTGAAAAAAGTAAGAAACCATAAAAGGAAAGCCGGTAAATATAAAACCCCTTTCAAAAAACACATATTGAAAAAAAAGGCTTTTTTTCTTAACGCAGAAAAAAACCAGCTCCCCCATACAAACCCCCACGTAACCCGGTAGAATGGAAAAGGGCCCGCTAATAAAATGGTCAGAGTTAAATCAACATGGTTCTTTTGAAAACGCCTTATTTTTCATTTTTAAAAAAAACCCGCATTTGATTTCAGTGTGGCACCAGTTTTTTGTTTTGAAAAGGTTTTTTTTTTTTTTTTCCAACCCTCGTCTGTGGCGGGACCCTTTCTCTCCCCCACCCAAAAACGTTTTCCAAAAGATCGCACCGCGCGCCCCGGCCACCCCGCTTGACGGGGCCCGGGCACTTTTCCAACCCCCAGCCGCGCAAAAAAGGAATTTTTTGGTGAAAAAATAAAAAAAGGCATTTTTATTCAGACTAAGGGAAAAAAAATAAAAAAATTTGGGGTTGGTACACACGCGGGTGGGCAGAACTCTGACTGACCCGTTTTAAAAAAACATCCATTCAAAAACCAATTTCCCACCCCTTCCTCATTCCCGACATGTGTATTTTGCGGAACATCTTTTTTAAAAGGCCCTTTTTACCAAAAGCACCGACTTTTTTCTTCCCAAAAAAAAAGGGGCCCCCCCAAAACATTGAATTTTCCCTCTTTATTAAAAAGCATTGAGAAAGGTGGGGGGATTTGGGGAACAGAGAATGGAACTGAATAAAAAAAAAGACTGAAATCAAATGTATGTTTTATTCTAAAATAGTTAAGTACATGCAATATTATTTGAAACTAACAGCGCCAGATCGGGTTTGAATACACGCATGACGCTGAACTCCCTGTCTATCTACATAGTAATAACAGTAATTTTATTATTATATAGGAGCTTCCCTGTCTGCCTATCATATAGTGCCTTTCCTTCCTACCTATCTATATATCTATCCCCTTAGCTGTTTTTATATATTCATTATACAGTGCCTTCCCTGTTTATTTATATATCTAGTGCCTTCTCTGCCTGTTTGTCTGTCTGATTGCATAATGGCTGAACTTCCTGCTGTGTACTATTCTGTCCTCTGCATGTCCTGGAGTACAAAAGAAACAACAGCACCATACAGCAAATATGTGCGAACTGGCAAGATCGGGAAAAAACACACGGTCACTGATTACAAACCGCAAGATGAATGAAAGAGACAATATATGTAAAACATCATCACACTAATGCAATATTATTTGAAAACGAACAGCGTCAGATCGGGTTTGAATACACGCGCTTCGTTACAGAAGGCGCCAGCTTATTCAGTGCAGCAGTTTAACGCGACACAGGTTACGTAATGCTTAGTGTTTAACAGCCGCCAGATCGGGCGCATATTCAAACCCGATCTGACGCTGTTCGCATTCAAATAATATTGCATGTACTTAACTATTTTAGAATAAAACATACATTTGATTTCAGTCTTTTTTTATTCAGTTCCATTCTCTCAGTCGCTGCCTAATCATCCCCTAACCATATCTGACAATGCTGTTTTCACATAAAGATGCGCTTATAACTCAAATGTGATTTATTTGGAGACGCAGCTATACTCAATGTTATTTATATAGGGAAGAAAGTACAATGTCAGGTGCTCATTCAGTGTAATAGGAACCATAGCAGAGAGAGATGTGTACACTGCAAAAAGTACACATGTCGTGAATGTAGGAAGGGTGTGTGGAAATTGTTAATATTTGAATGTGATGATTTTATATAGCACGGATCAGAAATCAGCAGTTCTTAGCCTTGCACCACGCAAGCGCTGTCGTGATCAACCGCCTACTGTAACTTGCTTTATTTTTTCTTCACTTATAGTCTAGAATAAAAGTGCACTTGTTTTTTATTCTTATACACCAACATATGTTCCTGTGTTTGAGCCGCACGGCATGCTCAAAAAATAGACGTAATGCCACGTAAAAGTGCACGCAGGCACTTCAGTTCGCAAGCATTGGTACGAATGCAGTCACAAGTACGCTGCAGAGCTACAGCGCATCTTTTATGTGAAAACAGCATTCTCAGATGGGGGGGTAGAGAAGGATCCTGAACACGACTGAGACTGAGAATGAAAAGTGAATAAAAAAAAAACTAACCTTTACAAGTATCATAAATTACTGGCTGTTGCACACTGAAATCAAATGCGTGTTTTATTCTAAAATAGTAAGAATAAGAGCAGTTTACTTCTCAAAATTGAACCATGTTGGATCGAACTCATGACCATTTGGATACTAGTCAGTGGCCGATACCATTATGCTACGTGGTTACTGTAGTAAGTATGTGTCAATATGGCATGCTAAGGTGGCTTTTTCTGCAGTTATATTTTTGAATAAAAGCATTCTTGTTCTATTATATGTGTACCTTTGTGAAAGTGTTTGATATTTGGACTTCAGGCTTCATACATTATATAGTTTATGCTTACATTTTGTCATTTACTACTACAATATGAAAAATGTTTCTGTTTTAAAAATGTGTTTACACGGATTATGTAAACGGAACACACGCGGAAATTTGTGTATTCCAAATAATGACCTATTCTTTCCACTCTAAAACTCCACTTCACTCCCAGATAATCAATCAAGGCATGAGCTGGGAGAAGTTTGTGCACGTTCTAAGTCGGTGGGGGGATGGAATAGCCGGCTGCTTGCAGCTTTTCTTTTATCAGCACATTTAGATGACAAAAGACGCTGGTGGAGAGCTGTGAACGATTTTAAGAAGTTTATTTAAGGTGGGACGGAATTACGAAGTTTTTTCAGAGGCTCTGGTAATTCTAGTGTTAAGCTGCAGGAATTTAAAATTAATTTCTATGTCAGGAAGGATTACACAAAGAACTAAAAGCAACAACTATAGAACTCCAATTCTTTGAACAACTCACTGGATTAAAATTAAGCTCAATGCCAATTTTAAAATCATATTATTTCACATTTAAAGCTGTCAGTGGTTTTGCCACCTTCCCACAGTTTAGATAATGCATTAATGCATACACTCTAGGCAAACAATGTGATTTTCAAATGCAGTCCAGTTTAAAATGACAAGAGTAAGTACAAGTGTAGTAGAAGGGCCTTTGACTTTAAGGCACCTAGACTCTAGAATAGCCTACCTACCAATATAATCGAAATTCCATTTGTCTCAGAATTTAAATCATGAAGACTCATTTTATTAGCACAGCATAGTCTTATTAGAAGTGCTTCTGCGGCATTGTATATTCTTTTCTCAAATTGCTTCTTAATTAATTCAAAAAGCTGTTTTGATTGGCAGTCATTTATTGACCATACTCTATGTGTAATTACTGTATAGTGTAACAGATGAATTTGAACCCTGGTCCAATGTGTACCTGGCATGTGTCTGAGTCTCATATTCTTCTGAGCTTATGCTTAAAAGTTGACGCTGTTATTTTATTATTGACTATGATAAATGTATTTCTTGTTATTTTATATAAACCCTTAAGAGAATAATGTTATATTTATGGCATAACCTTTCTTCTTTAATACTAAGTTTCCTGTTTTTGTACCCAGCTGGATCATAATATATATATAGGCCACTGTTCTTTTCTTTTTGACCATGAGAAACAGTGTGTGCGTGGTGAAATTCACACATCTCCTAAAATAAGAATAAAAATAATACATTTAAAATGTCATGTACATCCTAAGCAAACAGGACTATTAATCAAATTGTGGTCATCTAAGGTATCAACATCTGGATGCCCCGTTTGCAACTAGGTGTAACTAACAATGTTAAACGTTTTCTGAATTTCTAATGAATTCCTTTTAAAGAAAAGTGACCTAATCAATGGACTGTATAAATATAGCGCAGATGACAATTTTTTCTTTGCAAAAACTCTGATATGATGCTTTTTGCCTCTTCGGAGATTTAGATAAAGAATAACGATTGACACTTTCTCCTGCCTGTGCTTTATTGCTTAAATCGGGGCATTCCAGTGGGGGGTGTCTGTATTCATAATTTTCTTCCACAATAGCAAGCTGGCCTGTTAAGTGGAAGTGTGTTAGTTAATGATAAGAATAATATAAATACAAATATTTAATGAAGCTGCATTTCTTAATAGGCAATGAAAGTACACAATGTTAAGAGCAACTGTCTTATAGCTCCAGAGTCCTGGGTTGAAATATATGGTTGCACATTATTCCTGTGGGTTTCTTCCACAACTCATGTTTGTTATGTTAATTGGTAGCTCTAACCACATGAGTGTGTGTGAGCGTACCAAGAGATGGACTGGTGCCTCACCCAGTGCTGATTCCAACCCTGTACCTGTTAGGATAGTCTCCAGCCTTTGAGACCGTGAACTGAAATAAGTGAGTCTGATAGTCTGATAATGGATGGACGGACATTTCTTAATGGTGAAAAGCCTACATTTATTTAGTTATTGAATGTTTAACACTCTATAGCTCTTTACTTAATATACAGTTAAAAGCTCATTTTCAGAAAATCTTTATCACAAAATGACCCTGATCTCATAGACAAAACACAATCATTAAACTCACAATGATATGCATATATTCTCATGAATTTGACACAAGAAATTCAATATTATTGGACTTTAACTTTAAGCCAATAACTGCTTCCCCATAATATTGATTTGACCACACACTTAGTCAAGGGCCTTAACCAGACCTAGAAGCATCTGCAATGTACTCTGTTGAACACTTCATTACCTCTTGTTTGTTAGGATCAAAGTTGGAAAGCATAATACTATGTATCTATAAAGAGTTGTATGACCTTAAATGAAAAATTATTAGTATTCATAAAAATGTATGGAAAAAAACAAAAAAGCACAACTGTTATTTTAAAAAGCATTACACATTACTATAAAGGTTAGCACTGCTTTATGGAGATCTCATCATTACTTCTTATTAAATGGGTTTTCTTTTTTAATAATGCTGGAATTTCTTCCCACAATCCAAACATGCACCTGTTAGGTTAACTTCAGGCTCTGTATTGGCCTGATAAAGTCTGACTGATGCCCCATTTAGGGTTGATCCCTGCCTTGCACTCAATACTATAGAAATATACTCTAGCACTTCATAACATTGTGATGGAAAAATCGGTTTTGAAATAAGATACTAGACGAAATTCAAATTTTTCATTCTTAAGAATAAATGTCACATGAAGAAATAACAGGATGTTCAACAACTTGTTCTACTAGGAGAAGACTAGCACCAAGAGATGATGGGATAAGGAGCAAAGGCAGTCAAGTGGCAGAGAAAGGTCATAACCAGGAAATAAAAGTGAGAGCAACAGAACTATTAATGAAGGGCAAAAATCCAAGTCAAAATAACAGGACGAAGTTCTTAACAAGAAGAGCAGAAATAAGCAAAATGTTTTTTCAAATAAAAGTGTGAAAGGGATTTGTATCATCTGACTCGGATAACAAAAGGTCATTGGAGACAGCTTTATATACTGTTGCCTAAATGCCATCATGAAACACAGAAACTACAGGTTGTTACCAGAACAACGAGCAAACAAATGGTGGCACTTGTGAAAAACAATAAATTAGTACAAATAAATTATAAACATTTTCAAAAGCCTTTGGAATGAAGATAAAATACAAAAAAAACACGTTTTTTACGTTTCAAAAACATTTTTTTTTTAAAAAGACCTCAAGAGTCTTCACGATTACAATATATATACATGTAAGTACACAAATTAGACAAACTATTGTGACATACATTTTATATAAGCAAAACAATATATCAAATTATACTTTTCTTTATAAAGGGTTCCTTAGAGGTGAGATGTTCGCTGAATACACAGGATGCATTTCAGCTGTTCAAGTGTTGCTTACCTTGCTCACACAGCTTAAATCACATTCCCATTGACTGGCTATGGTAGGCTGTCAAGAGGTATTATAGTGTAACTGACAGCTAAAGCCTGCTTATTCAGCCTTGGGTATAAGGTAGAAAAGATTCTTGGGCAAATCTGGCTGATACCATTACTTGCCTTTCTGCCACATGACATTTCTGCTGTGTCCTGCTGCATATATATTTAGGCTGCTCATCTATCCTGATAATTCCACTTCTAGACACCAAAGTGAAAAGCACTGAAATGTAGGACATGACACACCAGCCTTTTGCATGCATGCCTAAGGGAACTTCTTTTGTTTCTACGCTCCCTTGTGTTTTTAGGGCTACAGGAGAACCACCAAATGGGCTATCCTGCAGAAAACCTGTAATCTGTTGTAGTCACACTGGCTCATGTAAACCCAATTCAGACTTCAAACAGGAACAAAGGATGGAGAGACTACATGTAAAGAGTAACTGATTGACGTTTGAACCTGATTCTCTGAAGATGTGAGGTAATCCGTCATGATTACTACCTTTACATAGAATGTGACAGGCTATTGCATGTACTAAACATAAGTGGAAAACTACCTGTAACCATTATGTGTGTGTAATAAAAGATAAGATTTAAAATACAGATTAATTTGTAAAAAGAAGTACATACATTATATATAATATTTGGACTTATTGTACATTTTCACTACATTTCTTAATATGCAGCTGATGTACACAATGTGACTGATGCTGCTGTATATTTGTGATATTTATCACAATGGTACTGTTAAAGAGAAGTAATAGCTCATATATAGAGTCCTGGAGTGAGAGATGGGAGTTCAATTTTTCCAGTTTTGCATGAAGGTCACAGACATGTGCACCTGTCAGTCACAGAAATATGTCTTTCATATACTATCATTCACCAAAAATATTGCTTTGATTTGTAAAAGTTCGAATAAGCCAACTATGTTAATCTCTTGATTCAAAAATAAATTTTAAAAGATATTCTTCGCAATCTGTTAGTCCAGAGTCAAAGACATTTGTTATGTATTACTTTCCAGGGGGTACTATGAACTAAAAAGTTGAAGAAATGCAATTAGTACTACTTTTTGAATCAGAGCATTTTTATCATACATTACATTTTTGTAATCTAGAATAACCCGCCGAGTATGTACCTTAAGTAAACCATGGGCGCTAAACAATAAAGGCTGAATTGTTGCAATGTTTATTTACTGTATTATGTGAGTGGATTGCTTTCAAAGTAATTTGGTATTGCTTTTTATATAATGTAGTCCCACATATTGTTTGTACATTAGTTTGTGAATTACTTTTTTCAGCACCTGTGCTTCTTTTTAAATTGTAATGTAATAAGGTTTGTTTGCTCTACAGAATAGTCTTGTGTGCTACTGAGATAAAGGTAAACTTTTTTTTTCAGCTACATATTTTGGTTCTATGCTGTTGTTAACTAACTTTTGTATCTATTACGCTCTCCACATTGCATGGAAGTTTTTTCCCGCCATTCAATAAAAAAAACAAATTGTGTAATTTCACATAAGTATTGTTATTTTGCAAAACTATTGAATTATTATTTAATAATTATTGCATTACAGTTGCTATAATCATTTCATTATTTCAAAAACATCTTGCCTGCTATTGCTGATATTATTGTGCATATTCATGTTTTGGTCGTCTAGTGACAACTATTGATGGAGAGATTATGTATATTTTTTGGTTGCAATCTTTAGACAAGAATTTAAAAAAAGTTATAGGCATTAGTTTTAATTATGTTAAAGTTTAGTAAGTTTAGTGCGGATTTTTTAACATAGACAGAGTGGTAGTGCAGAGCTAGCATTTCTGCCTCACAGTACCAGTTTCTGCATTGGTTTTGCATATTCTCCCCATGAATTTCAGGACTGAGTGCTTTTAGTAAATGTGGTTAACTGCAGATGATTACCTGTTTTAACTCTGAATATGGAAATGTGCCAGTAATATTTCTCAATTAGGAAAATATGTTTAGTCCCTCGTGTGCTATGAATCAATTAAGTGCTTTGGTGAGCTGTGCTGTGAAACAAATAACATCCATCCTGTTTTTCCATCACCAACCCAAGCCCCTGAATATTCAAGGTATGAACACTGGCCATTGTGCCACTAGATCACATTGTTTCAAAATATCCTTAGCAAATAACTGGATTAAAATTATACAGAAACTTTATTTATAGGTTTCTTACTGGATTGCATGCAGCACACTCTCTCCTGATTGGCTGTGTGATTGTGCCATGCAAAGGATCATGGAACGACCCCTGCTATAAACCATGTATTTGAGGTCTTCATTTTAGCATCTTTCCGAGACATGATTTTATGCTCAAATTTTCTCATGATCAGTGCCATTTTGTATCATTCTTGTGTGATGTGTGAGTCCCTGTCTTGCACTCCAAAACACGAGGCTGAGTCTCAGTGCTTGAAACAGGAACAGCACGGTTATTTATTGTAGTGGGATCTACAACTCTCCTATGCACAGACAAAACAATAAGGCAGGGTCATGGCCAAGTAATACTATTCCCTGCATTTATAATGTTCCTTGCATCACTCATCGACGACAGGCACTTATAGCGTAACCACAGTCGGCTCGAATTTGCTTTTGTGGCAATGGAGAAGCTGTCTTCCACAGATGTGTCAATCGTGCTTTGGGGCGCTCTTCATTGTGTCGTCCTGTTGGGGGGAGTCCCAAAAGAGTTTAGAAACCTTACACCTGCACAATCACAGCCATGCTGTTGTTTGTTATGGACATTTCATTGCTATTTAATAGCATGCTATCGCTGAAGTCTAAGTTTGTGGCTATAAAACAAAGCACTGCTGGTGTGTGTAAAATAGGGAGGGTTGAAGTTTTTTAGTTGGTTTTAGGACCATTTTATCTTAGATGTTTGGAAACCATTTCTTGCTTAGTTATTTGGTACTTTTGACAGTTACTAACTTTGATAACATTATTCAATGTTCAATATAAAAATTAGAATTCACACATACTCTAATGACCATTCATTTTTGATATTTTGTAGTCTTTAAAATGTATTTGGCATTAGAAAAAAGGGCAATTTAATTACAATACCTTAAACAATGAATGTAAATATTAAATGTTTAAATATAATTCCTTAAATTCCAGTATTAGAATTATTATTTAAATAAGTGGATGCAATAATCTGCAGAAGTAAAATATAACAATGTATGCAAATGAAAGAAAAAAGTTTGAAATATTCAGTAGACAATTTTTACTGCAGCATTGTAAGTATGATGGATTTCAGCTTCCATATTCAAACATAATATTTCTAATACACAGAAAATAAATCAAACTATAAAACATGAAACAGAAATTCCAACAAGATTTCAGGCCAAAGCATGATGTATCTGAGCGTACAGTTAAAAAAACAAAGCTCATTTAAGCACTTCAAATCAATAACTTCTGCTAATGTAGTTGCTGTGAATGAGACCCAAATCAATACAAGTCCACCACATGTTTTACTGTTAGGAAATGCAAGCTTTTAGTTCTTAATTAAAGGACAGACTTCTTACTTCTAATGATGTTTACTTTGATAGGTACTACTGAGAAGAGAGGATATTGATTTAAAGAAGTGAGGTAAAACTCTAACGGGAGAAAAAACAGAAACATTTTTACTTCCACATGATAGGAAAATGCTCAATCTTTTATATGGTGATGAACCTGTAGATAAAGACACATGCAAAACTTTCAATATAAATTTAAAATTAACTTAAAATATCAGTATATAAGAAATATTTTTAAATCATAGTGTAGGTTAATATATTTTTTTCAGATATCATACATTAATTCTAATCACTATATTATTTACCTTGTCTCATACACGTGCGCATGGGAGGCAGCTAAAGGGCTGGAGTAAGGACAATTCTTAATCAGACCAGGATGAGGCAGAGTGCACTGACTCTTTTACTCCCTTTCTTACAGACCATTCACAGGAGATTCCACCTGACCCTCTTGACGTCACTTCCAGGTCCGAGCCTATGGAAGAAGACCTTGCCGGCTCCGGCCCCTGTGATGTCACATCCGGGCTTGAGCCTATGGTTGAAGACCCTTATGAGCCCCACCCCTTTGACCTCAGTTCCTGTCTTCCTCTTTAAAAACCTCCACCTTTTCCCTATTCCCTCAGTTCTGTTTTGGACTCAGTTTTGTGCACAGCAGTGCTATCATTTACCTCAATTTGCAGCCAGGAAACCAAATATATGGGTGGCTGCCCCAAACCTTGCTATGACTCTTTGTGGAGTTTGTAACAGTGGCATAGTCGGCAGGATGGAAAGGTCCCAGAAGAAAAGGGGACAGGACCTGCAATGTACCCAGGTGGGAGCATACCGGGGCCGAGTTTTCAGGCGGGGATGGTGTCCTGTGGTTCGGAAAGACCCAGTATGAGCTCTGCTCCTGGCATGCTTCACTCTGCAACCTAGGCAGGCCAGGGAGTGTGCGGGAGGGGCTCACAGAATTCGGCTGCTCTGGGGGGGGGAGGCAAAAGGGGCTTATTATGCTCTCTCAGAGGAGAGTGTCTGCCACCCTGTGAAGCCAGAGCCCCGATTTCCACCTAGGGGTGCCCTAGACTGGCAGGTGACTAGAGTAGGAAACTGGAGGTTGGACCCAGAGTGGCAGACTCCTCTACAAGCCTGGCCCTTATGAGCAAGGGTTGGGCAGTGACTACAGCCACAGGAGAACAAGACCTACCAAATAATAGAGCAGGTGGCCTGCTACCTGCTCCTGAAAGCACTACTTCATGGCTTCACCAAGCTGGTCTGGGGTAAACAGTTTTAGAACATGGCAGAGCTCATAGAGCTCCTGGAGACATATAGGACATCCTCACAATCTGAGGGAGCAAAGCCGTCCCTTAGTTAAACTCAGCCAGAGTACGTCCCAAAACCTAGCCCCATACAGCCCAGAGCTTGTGCCGAAGTCTCCGGGGTCGCGGGCACACAAACTGCTTGGGAGCAAGGTGGAATGCAGGTGTGGGGGGGGGAGGGGGATTGGTGTGCTGTGATTAACCCGTTGGCGGTTCCACACATAGGCGTGGTGATCGAAAATGGGTTCAAGACCACACCCTTGTTCAATTCCGGCAGCAACATTACCATTGTTGCCTACCGGTTTGTGCTGCCACAACAGTAGTTAAAGGTTAAGACCAGTTTAACGTGTGTCCACGGAGAAATCCACTGGTAAAGGTCTGCCACTTGTGTCATCAGTTACGGAGGATCAGTACGGATATTAACCATGGCTGTCCTCCCGAATCCACCACATCCGTTGATTTTCGGGCGGAACTGGTCCAAAATGAAAAGCGGTGAGACACATACCACTCCAGAGTTTAACTCAGGCCTAGATGTAGACAGGATGAGCCGTCTCAAACTGCCTCCACGCCATGTAACCAGCTGGCAGAGAGAGACAAAGCGCCCTCCCAGAGTGACATGGCAACTCCTGGACTGTCGCATGCCAATACATCATCCACCAGCGCCAAGACAGAACCGGAGGAAACCACACCCTTTGAGGTCGGCCCGGACCCTCTCTCCCTTTTGCAGTTTCAATTTACAGAAACGCCAGCTTCTTTTAAAAGGGAGCAGTGGAATGATGATTCCCTTAAGTTTGCAAAAAATGCAGTGGTCCTGGTCAATGGCCAGCGCACTTACCAGTCACTGGCTCAGGGTCCTCACTTTGTGTTAGAAAATGACCATCTATATTGCGTAGCAGAGCATGACGGGCATGAGCGGAGACCTTTTGGCGGCAGGTCTGTGAGTTAACACACGGCCACCAACTAGGTGGCCATTTGGGTACTGAGAAAACCATGGAGTGGATCAAGCTCCGCTTTTATTGGCCGGGAATCAATGAGGAGGTTGGTCGCTTTTGCATTTCCTGCCTTGAGTGTCAATTGTGACAAATTCCTAGGAAGGACCATGCTCCTCTCATTCCTATTCCCCTAATTGATGTTCCTTTTCACAGAATTGGGGTCGATTTAGTCATAACCCTAGAGCCCTCAGCCTGAGGACACAAGTACATTTTAGTCTTCGTAAATTATGCTACCAAATACCCTGAAGCTGTTCTGTTGTGCTCAGCTACTTCTACAGCCATCACACAGGAATTAGTAGGGGTCTTTGTGCGTGCCGGCATTCCTAAGGAAGTCCTGACAGACCAAGAGACACCTTTTACCTCAGAGACATTCAAGAAGACTGCCAAGTTACTTAAAATAAAGCATCTAAAGACCACGGTATATCATCCTCAAACCGACGGTTTGGTAGAGAGATTCAATCAGACTCTCAAACAAATGCTTCGTAAGGTGGTCAACGAGGATGGAAGGAACTGGGATCATCTCCTCCCCCTCATCCTTTTTGCCTATCAGGAAGTCCCACAAGCCTCATTTTGAATTATTGTATGGGCGACAACCCCGGGGCATATTAAATATCTTAAAAGAAGGATGGGAAGAAGAGGCTCTTCCTTCTACAAATATATTGGAATATATCACGCAATTACGCAATATATTTGGTAAAATTTGGCCCCTCCTTAAAAGCCACATGGAAGAGGCACAAGCAGCATAGGTCTGATATTACGACCGTGGCACATCTCTCTGGGATTTCCGCCCAGAAGATCGGGTCATGGTGCTAGTACCTACCTCCCTCTCTAAGTTACTTGCCCATTGGCAAGGTCCCTATGAAGTTAAGGAGAGGAAAGGACTCATCGTTATTTGGTGAGCCAACATAATCGTCGGCTGAGGGAGCAGGTTTATCATGTAAATCTGCTGAAACTGTGGAAGGACAGGGATCCCAATCCCTCCTCCGGTCAGCTCTTTGCTGACACGACTAGCCTTAACTTCGGTGTGGATTTAAGTCCCAGACAGTGACGGGAGCTGGAAACAATTATCCTGCTTGTCTTGGAAGTAGTGAGTGAAAACCCAGGAAGGATCTCTCTGATTGAGCATGACATTGTGACATAGCCCGGGGTTATAGTTCGAGAACATCTGTATCGTCTACCAGAGGCAAAAAGAGCTGAAGTGGAGCTTGAGATCAAGCACATGCTGGAACTAGGAGTAATCAAGGAAAGTCATAGTCCCTGATCCAGTCCTATTGTATTGGTCACTAAGCCTGATGAGAGTTGGAGGTTTTGCAATGACTTCCGTCGAACTTAATCAAGTCTCCCAATTTGATGCTTATCCAATGCCACGAGTGGACGACCTCCATGAGAGGCTTGGACAAGCTCAATATTTGACAACACTGGACATGACAAAGGGGTACTTGCAGGTTCCTTTAACGGACTCCGCAAAGGTTAAGATCAAGTTTAGCACCCCTAGCAGACACTGGCAGTATCGTGTCCTTCCATTTGGGTTCCGTTTGGGCTCCGGCAACCTTCCAGCATCTGGTTGACAAAGTGCTCAGTCCTCATAACTCATGCAGTGCTGCCCACTTGGATGATGTGGTCATCTATTCCAGCACATGGATGGAACACCTACAGCAGGTAAAAGCGGTATTGCAGACATTTAGTGAGGCAGGGCTTCAGATAAATCCCAAGAAATGTTTCTTTGGATTGAGCAAAGCCAAGTACTTAGGGCACCTGTTGGGCTGGGGTACCATGAAGCCACAGTGCTCCAAAGTAGATGCCATTTTGAAATGTCCTCATCCGCGAACCAAGTGGCAGGTCAAAGCCTTTCTTGTGCTACTGCCGGTTTGTGTCCCGGTTCTTGGAGAGAGCAGCGCCCTTGACTGATTTGACAAAGAAGAGTGTCCCAAACATTGTGGTATGGACAGAAAAGACATGCGCTACATTTAGTGACTTGAAGCAGGCCCTTACGTCCGCACCTATTTTGAAAGCACCTAACTTTTCTTTACCTTCCATCCTCCAGACGGACGCTTCGGACACAGGCCTGGGGGCCGTGCTGAGCCAAAGCTTTGATGGTGTGTTCCATCATGTTCCTGAGCTGGTAACTGTTAGACCAGGAGACCAGGTATGCGGTGGTGGAGAGGGAGGCTTTTGCGATTAAATGGGCACTTGTCACACACGTGCGCTTGGGAGGCAGCTAAAGGGCTTGAGTAGGGACAATTCTTAATCAGACCAGGATGAGGCAGAGTGCACTGACTCTTTTACTCCCTTTCTTACAGACCATTCACAGGAGATTCCACCTGACCCTCTTGACGTCACTTCCAGGTCCGAGCCTATGGAAGAAGACCTTGCCGGCTCCGGCCCCTGTGATGTCACATCCGGGCTTGAGCCTATGGTTGAAGACCCTTATGAGCCCCACCCCTTTGACCTCAGTTCCTGTCTTCCTCTTTAAAAGCCTCCACCTTTTCCCTATTCCCGCAGTTCTGTTTTGGACTCGGTTTTGTGCACAGCAGTGCTATCGTTTACCTCAATCTGCAGCCAGGAAACCAAATATACGGGTGGCTGCCCCAAAACCTTGCTATGGCTCTTTGTGGAGTTTGTGACATTTGCTAATACTAAAATCAGGACATACTGTACCTCAAACACCTTTACCTACAACTGCTACAACTACTTGCAACCTTTTTAATTAACAGCTGTTTTTCAGGCTGATTTATTAATAGCAATAATGATATCTTATTAATTCTGTTATTACATGAGTCTAAAAGCCTTTTATAACTGACATCGTAAGATGAAACTAAAGCCACCAAAAAGTGGGTACATCAATGACTATACCCTATTGCACACAGATAACATGAATGACTGAAGAAAATGGGCAGCAGGGAACAAACTGTAGTGTGTGATCTGTTCAGAAAGTTTAAAGAAGTGTGGAAAGACCAGGAGACAAAGATCGATCATTGTGAAACAGACAACTTTGGATAGCACAGGGATCACCCAGTAAGACTACAACAGATTACAGGTTTAATCTCATTTAAGGTCATTTGGTGGTTATTAAGTAGCTGTAAAAGGAGGGGGAACAATACTACAAGAGAAGTAAATAAAGTTCCTTTGGGTTTTTATGCAAAAAGGCTGGTGTGTTATATCCTACATTTCAGTGTTTGTCACGTTGGTGTCTAGAAGTGTGATTATCAGGATAGATGAGCAGCCTAAATGAATATGCAGCACAACACAGAAAAAATGGCTTGGGGCCGAAAGACAAGTGATGGAATCAGCCAGATTTGGTCTTAGTGATGTGTAGTCCATAGAGGAGGGTCAATATGATTTGTGATATTAATGAACTATATTAAAAAAATAAAACATGGATGTTTTGGCATGCTTAGTGTACATTGTGATTGGGGTTAGGGGGACAGTGACCTGTAGAAAGCACAGATACTGCTGGAAGACATATCAGTGACAGAAAAATAGCGATCTACTTGAGTTTTATTGCTAACAAGCAAAATACCCACGCTTCGCAGCAGAGAAGTAGTGTGTTAAAGAAGTTATGAAAAAGAAAAGAAAACATTTTAAAAATAACGTAACATGATTGTCAATGTAATTGTTTTGTCATTGTTATGAGTGTTGCTGTCATATATATATATATATATATATATATATATATATACACGCACACACACAGACACACAAACATATAAACATATATAGATATACATATATACATATATACATATCTACACATATCTATATATATATACATATACACATCTACATATACTGTATACATATACACATACATACATACAGATAAATATACATATACAGTATATACACACATATATACACACACCTATATATATACATATATATATATATATATACACACAGACACATATGTATACATATATATACAGATCTACATATATATACATATCTACATATATACACACATATATATTGTGAGCGCTGAAGTCGAAAAACAATGGAAGAACTTAAACCCAATTAAAAAAATAATTTCTTTATTCTTAATTCTTGGTGAGTAGAGATAATGTGAGACTACCTCTTCCCAACTCAGTCAACTGATTTGGGTTTTAGCAGAATATCTAAAGTAAACCCGTTCTCTCTTTTATATCCTAGAAAAGGAAAAAACCCCTAGCAGTTCATTCTGAGGTTATACATAGCTTAGGTTAAATCTTAATTTATGATATACTGGAATGTCCAAAAACATGAAACAAACAGCCATTTGCATTCCTAAGGAATACACCCTTTTAATTATACACAATTAGAATCAATTTAAACATTCTTATAGTCCATAAAGATCTTACATTCTTCACAGGGTCTTCTGATAGTAGCAGAGGTCAGCCTTTCCTCATAAATGATAAAAGTTAGTCCGTTAATGCTGTGCACACAGCCCAACTCCTTTTCTGCATAAATCAGGAACAAATCATATAGCTCTCTGCAGCATGATCAACTCAAAACACAGTCCTTGACATCTGTGAGTTAAATAATGTTTTCTCTTCCTTAATATATACATATCCACATATATATATATACACATATATATACATATCTATATATATATACAGTACAGGCCAAACGTTTGGACACACCTCCTCATTCAATGTGTTTTCTTTATTTTCATGACCATTTACATTGGTAGATTTTCACTGAAGGCATCAAAACTACTTGGTCAAATAGCCCTTACACAGCCTGGAGATGTGTTTGGGGTCATTGTCCTGTTGAAAAATAAATGATCGTCCAACTAACCTGACTTCTGCACAACACAACTGCTGGTCCCAACCCCATTGATAAAGCAAGAAATTCCACTAAAGAACCCTGATAAGGCACACCTGTGAAGTGAAAACTATTTCAGGTGACTACCTGTTGAAGCTCATCAAGAGAATGCCAAGAGTGTGCAAAGCAGTAATCAGAGCAAAGGGTGGCTATTTTGAAGAAACTAGAATATAAAACATGTTTTCAGTTATTTCACCTTTTTTTGTTAAGTACATAACTCCACATGTATTCATTCATAGTTTTGATGCCTTCAGTGAGAATCTACCAATGTAAATGGTCATGCAAATAAAGAAAACACATTGAATGAGGAGGTGTGTCCAAACTTTTGGCCTGTACTGTATATATACACATACATACGTACATAAATACATATATATATATATACATATCTACATATATATGTATTGTATATAGCAAAATCCCCGGGCTTCGCAGTGACGAAGTACTGCTTTTAAATTTTTAATTAAGAAGAAAAGAAAACCTTTTTAAACTGAGGGAAAATATACCAATAACTATCTGTTAAGGATCTCTTTGTATACCACGTTGTCAGTTCAGCACTCTGGTTATAATATGACCGAGCTGTGCACTGAGCTTACTTTTGAAAATGCAACGTATAGTTGCCCAGGAGAAAAGCAATGTTGCCTCAAATCAATGGCAACCTTTTGTAGGGTCTGTCCCAGAGACTTATTAATTGTCATCTCGAAGCAGAGCCTTACTGGAAATTTGAGGCATTTGAATTGAAATGGGACATCATAGGGTATAACGGTGATGCGAGGAATACATTCAGAGTGTGGCACTCTGCTGTTTTTTTATGTAGCTGCCTTCACACAGCTTCTCCACTGCTTTATAAATGAACGCCATATAAGGCCATCGTTTCTCCTTGCCTCACGGTTCTGAATATGCTTGTATGTGTTTTTCTTCAGCGCTCTTTGTAGCTCTTCCTTCTTTTGTATGTACTGCTTTCACAGTCAGTTCACGTGATTACGTGGGAGGCGTGATGATGTCACACGCAGCTCCGCCCCCCACGGCCATCGAGCTAAAGTCCATTACAGTATATGGAGAAAAATAGGTTACAGTTATAACCATTACGCGTAGAATTTCGAATGAAACCTGCCCAACTTTTGTAAGTCAGCTGTAAGGAATGAGCCTGCCAAATTACAGCCTTCTACCTACACGGGAAGTTGGAGAATTAGTGAGTGAGTGAGTGAGTGAGTGAGGGCTTTGCCTTTTATTAGTATAGATTAAATTCTTGAAAAACAAACATGAATGCAATTCATCCACTCAATATGACAAGAGTATCTGTTACAACAGAATCATAGGTAATTTTCTTTCATGGGGCTAACCTCTTGATATTCCAACTGTGTCCCAGTGGCTTTAATTGAAGAAAATATCCATAGCCTGGTCCGTTGCATAGACCTGTAGCTCTTTGCCCCAAAATAATAATGGAAACCCAAAATATAATTACTCCTTTTACACAACTACAAACTAAGGAACGATTAACAGTCCCACAGAAAGACGATTGCAGATTGCAGAAGAAAAGCACTGTCATTTATGCATGGTTTCCCATTGCTCTACACATTACGGAAGAACCGGAGATTGGCCTGGTCATTTAACACAGGTTCCAGAGTACAGGGACACAGGGGAAGTTTGAACATATCCTCTCCATGAGAATTTGATTTTTTCCAATTTTAAAACATATACAGTAGGGCATCAGTTACCCACTGACATAAATGTGGTGTCTTGGGATTCTTTCAGCAAGATATGTCAAAGTGCTAGTAGTGAGGTAAAGGCAATTACGATTGGTTTGTCCTTCTCCACTTTAAGCCCAACTGGGTGTACACCAAACACAGCTGTTATTGGGTTAGGAATGATTGTGACACCAAAGCTATCTGATAGACATTTAAAGATTTTTGTTGAAAACAATGTTAATTTGGTGCACACCCAAAACTTGCGGCACAGTGAGCCGGGAGCTAAATGTTCACAGGTTAAATCTTGCCTGGAAACATTTTGGATAGCTTTAATCGAGATAAATGTGCTTGATAAAATAATTTAAGTTAAATAATTAACTGCTTTGCACATATGGAGCTAGAGTGTATTCTGTGCATGCTGCCTTCCACACTCTTTCTGAAATGTTACGTGAAAGATCCTTTCCCAATTGTACCCTGAGATCTTTGAAAGGAAGGGACTTTAAAATGTTTTTTTTTAAGTGTGGAGATCAAGACTAATTAATTTTTCTTCTGGAATAGAAATAGGCAGAAGGTGAGGAAAATCGGGCAGGTTACGTTTGGCAAAGTTTCTAGCTTAAAAGTAGTGAAAAATTGCGTTGATGAGAAGTTAAATTTTAAGCTTACTTGCTCATAGGTTGCAAAAACATTATCGTTGTACAAGTCGCTAAATGTTTTATTACCAAACATTTTCCAAGCATTAAATACTATGTATGTTTGAGAGGGTGGAAAAAAGTGGTTGTCATGTAGAGGTGCAACAGGTAAGAGCTTCTTTGTCTTAATGTGCTTCCTACATTGATTCCATATTCTGAGTGAATGAAGCGCAATTGGATTGGTGATAGTTTGTATTTACTGGAGCACAGAGCAGGGAATATAAAGAAGTACTGCAAGATTTTAATTCTTTGGAGATCAGACTTGTAATAGGTCATCAATTTGTGTAGATGTCCAGGGGCCTCATGTATAACGCCGTGCGTAGAACTCGCACTATAACATGGCGTAAGCACAAAAGCCGAAATGTGCTTACGCACAGAAAAATCCAAATGCAGCAATCTGTGCGTACTCCAACTTCCACGTTCTTCCGCTACATAAATCCCGATCAGCGTGAAAACTAACGCTCGTGCACGCGCTTTATGTAACGCCCCAACTCCTCCCAGAATTACGCCTTTGAATATGCAAAATAATATAAATCACCCTTAAGCGCAGCCTTCTGTGAAAAGACAATGGGAAAAGCACGGGGGAAATATAACAATTTCAGCGAATACCAAGTGGAGGCAAAGGAAAAACATACTATTTGTTCAAATAAACCGTGGTATAATCAACAAAAGGAAGTTGATCGAGTGACGTAGTGTGTTGGAGATACCTTGAAAGCTCACGTTCACAAAATCGCACAGTGCCGGAAATAAAAAAGAAGTCACATATCAAAGTCGCCGTGAAAAGCCGAGTTGTAGCCCACTGTCTGAGTGTCATATGAAAGCTTATTAGGGTACAGAGAAAAAAGGCACACAGTGGGGAAAAAGCACGAAATGTCAACTTCAATCTCGACATTTCCACTTTAATCACGTAGTTTATTTTGTCATTAAAGTAGAACATCATAAACTTCATTTTAAATTCGTTTAATTAACCAGTTTCTCAAATCACATCGTAATTAAAGTAGCACGTTAAATGCTTTGTTTTGTATTTGATCTTCTATGTGCTCTGTGCGTGTGAATCACTACTTGCTTCTTAAACCGGCTCTCTTCCTCCAACTGGACACAGAGTCCATTACATTTGTGATATTACAGCTCTCTGAATAACTAAAATACTGAGATGTATACGTGATGTCATTTTCGTGATGATAGGAGTTAAAGCACGTTATTAAACATGGGTTTTACTTCGATGAAATAATTTATTGCAACAGTACTCAGGGGTTTTATATTCAAAATATATTGGCGTAGCTGTCACTGCAGTCAGTGCTTTTCTTTTCCCATGTAACCGATCGCCACACAATCAGCTCTGTAATAGACGTTAAGCCATCTGTAAGCTTAGCGCCGATTCTTCAAAACGTTTAAAGAACATTGAAATATCTTCGTAGTACATGTTTAATTATTCCTTCACGACACTCCCAGTGAAGAATATAGATTATTTAAATGAAGTTAAAGTTTGTATAATTTAACAAACATATTTTGCTGCATTTCACCTTAAAAATGATATCGTCATCATATGTAAATACGCGCTTTATAAAGTGGCTCAGGTTGTGCGATATTATAACTATAGTGCAAGTTTACAGTGTGGTGATTGTACTTATAAGTACAAAGAGTTCTACAAGGAGCACTTGATTGACTGCATTTAAAGTTCTTGGGATTAAACTGTTTCTGAACCGCGAAGTCTGTACAGGAAAGGCTTTAAAACATTTTGCCGTGGCTGAGACAGCGTGTCCTTGAAGCTGTATACCGATAATTCTCTTTCCGATCAGCTGCTGCTGTGATTCACACTCAGATACAGTGATATAAATACTCCGAGTCGTGCAGTGAGAGTAATATGGAAAAAGATGATCCGCTGTGGCAACTCCTAACGGGAGGAGCTGAAAGAAGAAGAAGAAAAATAAGAAGAGGAAGGTGCAGTGAGAGTAACAACGCTAAAGCAGTTATGGTATTTGGAATACTATGGCTGTTCCCTGGACCATTATATTGTTACGAGTTAAATACAATCAGATGCATTACATTAATAAACAATATGCGGTTAGTTTCGGTGTATTTATACATAAGCCACGTCATGAAAATAATGAGTAATTACACAGGAACAGTACCATTGCTTTGATGCTGGGTGCCGCCAGTCTGCAAAACCGAGCGGAGAACTTGCGTACGACAAGGCATGAGGTACCGCGGAAAAGTGCGTGGCTTTACGCCAAGTGTAGGTTTTATACATAGCGATTTGAAGCGGGAAAAGTTCTTACGCAACATTTCTGTGCGTACGCACCGTTTATACATGAGGCCCCAGGTCTTTATGACCTGTAGTTTTGCTGGCAGTAATAAAATTGAAAGTTAAACTTTATATCATTGTAGAGTCACATTTTCGGTGCGTGGATGTTTTGAATCTATACTAATAAAAGGCAAAGCCCTCACTCACTCACTCACTCACTCACTCACTCACTGACTCATCACTAATTCTCCAACTTCCCGTGTGGGTGGAAGGCTGAAATTTGGCAGGTTCATTCCTTACAGCTTCCTTACAAAAGTTGGGCAGGTTTTATATCGAAATTCTACGCGTAATGGTCATAACTGGAAGCAGTTTTTCTCCATTTACTGTAATGGAGATGAGCTTCAACGCCGTGGGGGCGGAGTTTCGTTTGACATCATCACGCCTCCCGTAATCACGCAGTACATAGAAAACCAGGAAGACCTCAAAAAAGCGCTGAAGAAAACATGCATTATATAATTGAGAAGGCAGCGAAACAATAAGAAGAAGCGAGTGACATATACAACCATATTCATGAGTTCTGCTACTTCGGAAACAAAGCACGATGTAAACCTACACTTTAAATTAAGTTCATAGACAGGCTGCCGCTGGCGTTTGTAATTTAGTGCCTGCCCATATAAGGCCGTCCGTCAGCGGCAATCAATAGCAAACTGCCACGGGTAAATATTCACAGGTGAAGGACTGTGCTTATGGAGAGGAAGATGATATGGTCAGGGTGGTGTTTGACACAAACTCAGCGAAACTGCGAGAGAAAGTTTTAAGTGCCAGGACTAAGGTAACATTAAATACAGCCATGGACATAGCACGAGATGGCACCAGCACAGCTGGGAACCTTCGATGCATGTACACTGAGTGGCTCACGTGAACTGATGCAGTGCACAGATAAAAAGCAACAGTTCCAAAGAGCGCTGAACAAAAACTGAATTACACAATTGAAAAGGCAGCAAAAAATATGAAGCGTCTGATACATACAAGCATATTCATAAATCCAACTACTGCGGAAACAAAGCACACGGTGGAAAAAGTCAATGTCCCACTAAAGGAAGACAGTGTAAAAACCCATGCATGCAGTGTGTCAGGTCTCAGATAAAGAAGAAGACGAGCTGTTTATTGATGCAGTAAGAAACGAATGCGATGAATGAAACCTGTCATCTTTACAAGCGATTGACAAACACGGAATGTAACTTGAACACAACACATCCTACAAATACTGAACCTGATTGAAAGAAATAATGATAATCAAATCCTTGATGACAGCAACACTCAGTAACACTCACAAAACAAATACTGTATATTGACAGTCATGTTACGTTATTTTTAAAATGTTCCTTTTTCTTTTTCTAGCTTTTTTAACACACTACTTCTCCGCTGCGATACGCGGGTATATATATATATGTATATATATATATATCGATCTACATACTCGAATAATGGATACTTTATTAGCCATCAATAATTGTTTTGGTAAAGCCATACTCAGTGTATTCATTAGATGAACGGTAAAAAAGTAAGAGCGAGGGGAGGATGACTTATTGAGGCATGCAGGCTGTAGTGCGCGTCAACTCTATCTGAATTAGCGATCACATTTGAAAAAATATATCTTTTCAAGTTCTATTTAGTCCATATGTGTCAAACTCAAGGGGGCGGGCCACATCCGGCCGGCGTGTAATTATATCCGGCCCGCGAGATCATTTTATATACTGTATTATTGTTATTAAAGCCAGGGTATATGAAGCGCTGATAACACAATAAACTACAGATCCCATAATGCAGCGCTTCAGCTGTCTTGCCGAAGACTTACCGCGTTAATCAAGTCTACCTTATGATGCTGCAAGTTATTGCGAAGCTAGCTCACACGATGCTGAAGAGAAAAGTTGATTCTGAAAATAGAGCCTTTAAAAACCGATGGGAGGCTGAGTATATGTTTACTGAACCCGTGTGTCTCATTTGTGGAGCTAATGTGGCTGTAATTACAGAATTTAATCTAAGACGGCACTATGAGACAAAACATCAGGGTAACCTGAATGCAATGCAGAAGATAAAGAAAGCAGCATAATTAAATAAGAATCTGACACTTCAGCGGACGTTTTAACCCGTGCACAATCACAAAGTGATTTCAAGTGAAGCTGCTTTTATGGGAGACACAAATGCACCAGTGCACTTTGTCCCACTTTCCCTGTTGCCAAGTAATGTTAAACCAAGTCGTCACTACGGTGTTCCCAAATACGCACTTTGCTGATAAACTGAGCACACTGAGTTTGCACGGCACAGCACACAGGAGTCGCCTCACTGATGAGCACCTTCAATCCATCCTGAGAATCTCCACAACACAGAACCTCACACCAAACAGAAACGAACCTGTGGCCAAAAAAAGATGCCAGGCGTCTAGCTCTAAAATGACATATGAGCAAAGACAACTGAATGATTTGATTTGTTATTGCTGAAAGTAACACATTTTATTTATATTTCCAGGTTTTGTTATGCACCATGTTCATATTTGAATTTGTATAATTTTGACAGGATATATTTTTATGGAGAGCAAAATCTTTTGGGATATTTAAAATCTAAGTTTATTTTTTATATAAAATTACATAAGAGTAAAGAAATTTGAATGTTTGTTCTTTTAATGTTTACTTTATTTCTAACTTGTATAATTTAGACAGGATATATTTTTATGGAGAGCAAAATATTATAAGTTGTTTAAGGTTTGAGTTGATTTATTCACGAATAATATTCCTGTCTGTTTTTACCATTCCTACCAAAGATATTTCTGTCGACTAAATAAAAATTCCTTCTATTTAAAATTTAAATAGAACTTGAACAAATACGATAGTTCATAATATCCACGCAGACTTGCGTAAGAGCGGAGTTATCCGTTTAACAAGCAGCGTATTGCACTGATCTGAAATAGCTGTGTGTGTATATATGTAGATATGTATGTATATGTATATATATGTTTATATATGTGTGTGTATGTATATATATATGTATGTATATATGTGTATATGTATAGATATGTATATATATATGTTTATGTGTGTGTGTAAATATATATATATATATATATATATATATATATATATATATATATATATATATATATATATATATTGTAAAAGGACCGAGGAGACAGCAATAAGGGTTGGGGTTTTCCGGCCCCGTATATTGTACAGAAATTTTTCCAACAAAGAAAAAGGTCAAAAGCATAAACTAAACAGTTCATAGCGCGCCGTCTCCTGGCGTCGCGCCATTTTAGGGGGGAGGAGCCGAAGTGAAGGACAGCTGGGAAGGACCGCAAGGGAGGATGGGAAGGATGACGTCAGGGCAAGATGGCGGAGGAAGGGCGGAAGTACCGCACTGCGGTCAAACCAGGCCTATGGTGCTGGAAGGTCTCTTTTTCTACAAGGAAGCAGAGGGAGAAAGTTAATACCCGCCATTCCCTGGGGCAATGTTTTCCCAGGTGTTCTCGAATCAGTCCGCGGCCTCCTAATCGCTGCGTCGCGTGACACGATCCCCCCCTTAGCCCAGGACCGTCAGGTCGGGCGGACCTAACCGAGAGGTCGTGAATACGAGAGAGCATCGGCATTGGCCTGAAGGGTGCCCGCCGATAAGTGACAGTGAACTTATACGGCTGCAAGTCCAGAAACCACCTAGTGACCAGCGGATTCGACTCTTTGTGCAGGGACATCCACTGAAGTGCAGCGTGGTCAGTCACCAGAGCGAATTCGCGACCCAGCAGGTAGTAACGGAGGTGGGTCACTGCCCACTTAATGGCCAAGGCCTCCCTCTCCACCGCCGCATACGGGTCTCCGGTCCATCAGTTTCCGCTAAGGTACATCACAGGGTGCTCGACACCATCGACGCTTTGGCTCAGCACGGCGCCCAGGCCTGTGTCCGAAGCGTCGGTCTGGAGGATAAACGGAGCCCAAAATCGGGCGTCCGTAACACAGGTGCCGACGTTAGGGCCTTCTTTAGGTCACTGAACGCGTGTTCTGCCTTGTCGGTCCACACCACGCCCTTTTTTGTCAGGTTAGTCAAGGGTGCTGCTCTTTCGGAGAAGCGGGGAACAAACCGGCGGTAGTAACCCGCAAGCCCCAAGAAAGCCTGCACCTGTTTCTTGGTATTCGGACGGGCCATTCTAAGATGTCTTTAACTTTGGAGCCTGTGGCGCACCTGTCCTTGTCCCACGAGGTAGCCTAAATATTTGGCCTCCTTTAATCCAAAAACACTTTCCGGGGTTTATGCGGAGGCGGCTTTAGCCAGTGTTCGGAGGACAGCGCGACCTGCAATAGATGCTCCTCCCAGGTGCGGAATAGATGACAACGTCATCCAGGTAGGCGGCACTATAGGACTGATGGGGCTTCAGCACTCTGTCTACCAGGCGTTGGAAGGTCGCGGGGCCCGTGCAGCCCAAATGGGAGGACCTTGTACTGCCAGTGCCCGCTAGGGGTGCTAAAGGCCGTTTTTCCTTTGCGGATGCCGTTAAAGGAATTTGCCAATACCCTTTTGTCATGTCAAGGGTAGTCAAATATCGAGCCGCACCCAGCCGCTCAAGGAGGTCGTCAATGCGGGGCATGGGGTAGGCATCGAACTTGGAGATCTGATTCAGACGTCTAAAGTCGTTACAGAACCTCCAGGAGCCGTCTGGCTTGGAGACGAGGACAATAGGGCTGGACCAGGGACTATGGCTCTCTTCAATTATGTCCATGTCCAACATACGTTTCACCTCCAGTTCGACCTCTGCCGTTTTGCCTCCGGAGTCTGTAGGGCCTCCCGGACGATTACACGGGGTCCGTGATTATATCGTGGGCAATCAGCGAGGTCCGCCGGGTGACTCGCTCACCACCTCGGGGATGGCTCGGAGGTCTGGGTTAACTCCTGCCGCTGCTTGGGGTCAGCTCTTCTCCGAGGTTAAGGGCAGTTGTGCTCGTGAAGAGGGAGAGTGACCTATGGGAGCTGGGAAGCTCCTCTCTATCTCTCCAGGGCTTTAGCAGGTTGACATGATAGATCCTCTCACCGGTCGACGATTGGGCTGTTTCACCAAATAGTCGGCGAGTCCTTCCTCTCCTTAACCTCGTAAGGCCCTTGCCAGTGGCGAGCAGCTTCGAGTGGGAGGTCGGGGCGAGCACCATAACTCGGTCCCAGGCGGAACTCCCTGAGGACGGAGTTGCGGTTGTAACACCGGCCTGCGCTGCTTGCGCACGAGTCACGTGCTCTTTTAGGAGGGGCCTGATCTTTGTGAGTCGGTCGCGCAGTTGCGCTATGTACTCCAAAATGTTAGAGGAGGAAGGGCCTCGGCCTCCCAGCCTTCTTTTAGGATGTCGAGGATTCCCCGGGGTTGTCGCCCATATAACAATTCAAATGGGGAGAAGCCAGTAGAGGCCTGGGGTACCTCCGGTAAGCAAAAAGCACGGCGGGAGGAGCTGGTCCCAGTTCCTGCCGTCGCTGACTACCTTGCGGAGCATCTGCTTAAGCGTCTGGTTAAAGCGTTCCACCAGCCCGTCAGTTTGCGGGTGATAGACAGACGCTTTCAGGTGCTTTATCTGCAGTAATTTGGCTACCTCCTGAACGTATCCGATGTGAAGGGCGTACCCTGGTCCGTGAGGACCTCCTTGGGTATGCCCACGCGTGAAAACAAATTAACCAGTTCCGTGCGATGCTTTTAGTATTAGCGGGCGCAGGGGAACCGCCTCTGGGTACCGGGTGGCATAGTCCACCATGACTAGAATATATCTGTGGCCACGGGTTGAGGGCTCCAGGGTCCCACCAGATCGACCCCTATTCTTTCAAAGGGTACATCAACGGGGTATAGGGACTAGAGGAGCACGGTCCCTCGGGAATCTGGCGGGTCTGGCACTCGGACAGGATTGACAGAAACGCCGGACCTCCTCATTGATCCCAGGCCAGTAAAACCGAGTTTAATTCTCTCCAGCGTTTTTCGGCCCGAGGTGGGCCTAGGAGGTGAGCATGGCCAACTCGCATATCTCCGCCGGAAGGTGCTGAATTAGCAACAACTTCCGACCTCGCCCTCATGGGTAGCCACCGGTACAACAGATCATTTTCGAGGACAAAGAAGGGTTAGCGGTGTGGAACCGTCCGCTGGTGAGCTGTTAGGCAGAACAACCGCATTCGGGCAAAGCGCAGGGAGTCATCATTCCACTGTTCCCTCTTAAAGGAGGCGGCGTGGACGAAACTGATGGTCCAGGCGCCGAGAGGGTCTTGGGCCTGGGCCTGGGAAGAGTTCCCTGGCTAGTCCCTTCCCGCGGAGTCTTCGGGTCAAGGTCCGTGGCCAGGAAAGGTCCTCGAAACACACCGCCCATAGGGCCTGCCCTTGTGCACGGCGTGGAGGCCGCGGGAGGGTGCCTTTTCCCCTCATAACCAGATCCAACATGGCCCCGGGAGCGGCGAATGGCTTACCGCTGATTCTTTTAGACCAGTCTTGTCCCAAAATCACTGGGAAGGGGGGTTCCGGCAACACAGCGACCGTCATTTGGGTTGGTTCCCCCTTCCAGGTGACATAACAGTGAGCGGAACGATATGACCTAGTCCCCCCATGCACACAAGTGACCAACAAATGCTGGTTTAACCACTGTTGCGGTAAGACAAAGCGGCGGCGACAATGGTAATGTTGCTGCGGAATCAAACAAAGCTACCACGGCGTGCCCATTTAGCAACACCACTCCGTGTTGGACTCGCCAAGGGATGCGGCGGGTACAATACCTCTCCAACGCGTCCAGGTACAGTCCATAGGCTCCGGGCGATGTTGTGGGGGCAGTTGGTAGTAGGTGGCGGTCTCGCCACACTTGAAACAGCGCGGCGGTCCCGCCTTCTCTCTGGGTCTCGGCGGCGCTTCCGCAGCGCGTCGAGAGGGCTCGGGGGTGGCCGCCCGTCCCTGTCGGTTCCAGCGAGCAGGCTTTTCTGACCCCCCAAGTCGGAGGACCGCCAACTGGCGCTCCAGGGCGTCTAGGAGGCCCGACATGTTTTGTAGGCGTGTCCCGGACCTGCTGGGCGGGAACTGGGCATGGCATTGACCAGGCCTTCACAGGCCACCTGCTCGACCACTTTCCGCCCTGGGGTCCCTCTGGCCGTAGCCAGCGCCCCATCTTGCCCCAGAACTCGAACGCCTGGGCGCGAGCAGGCTTTTCGGGGTCAAAGACCCAGTTCCGCCATTGCCGCCTGCTGGCCCGGCTAATGCCGTGGCGGGCCAGTATTTCGGGCTTGAGGAGGTCGTAATTAGCGCCTCCTCCTCAGGGAGGTCATAATAGGCCCCAGCGGGTCCCTTCAGATATGGCGCCAGGATGGGCGCCCACTCGGACCGCTGCCACTCGTTCCGGGTGGCGTCCTCTCAAACATGCCCAGGTAAGCGTCGACGTCCTCCGAAGGGCCCATCGCGACTAAAGGAGGAGGCACCTGCCTGGGCGGGTCTGGTCTCGCCCGTTGGGCTTCTACTAACCTGGCCTTCGTGGCCTCCAGCTCCCGGGGGTGGCGGCTTGCGCCTGCTGCAGCGCCTGGAGCTGGACGTTCATTGATTGTAGCACAGTGTTGAGGTCCTGTCCCTCCGTCATCTCGGGATCTCTGTATCCTGCCGACTACGCCAGTTGTAAAGGACCGAGGAGACAGCAATAAGGGTTGGGGTTTTCGGCCCGTATATTGTACAGAAATTTTCCAACAAAGAAAAGGTCAAAAGCATAAACTAAACAGTTCATAGCGCGCGCGTCTCCTGGCGTCGCGCCATTATAGGGGTGGAGCGAAGTGAAGGACAGCTGGGAAGGACCGCAAGGGAGGATGGGAAGGATGACGTCAGGGCAAGATGGCGGAGGAAGGGCGGAAGTACCGCACTGCGGTCAAACCAGGCCTATGGTGCTGGAAGGTCTCTTTTTCTACAAGGAAGCAGAGGGAGAAAGTTAATACCCGCCATTCCCTGGCGGCAAATGTTTTCCCAGGTGTTCTCGAATCAGTCCGCGGCCTCCTAATCGCTCGTGCGTGACAATATATATATATATGACAACAACACTCATCACTCACAACAGTGACAAAACAATTACATTGACAATCATGTTACGTTATTTTCAAAATGTTTCCTTTTCTTTTTCATTGCTTCTTTAACACACAGCGCGGGTATTTTGCTAGTTCCAAATAAATGAGGTTATGATTGAATCCAATTTCTTAAGAAAGATTTGTTAATATATATAGGAATGGTTTGAAATAGAAAAATAAGCTTGGTAAGGTTGTTCATCTTAACATTGCTGATTGTCCCTGCTAAAGTAAAATAGACAGTGAACCATCTGTTCACATCTTCTTTAACTTTCTCCTTGCAGACAGCAAAATTGTGTTGAAAAAGAGCTTTATATATATTTGTGATATTTACCCCTTGATATTTAAACTGATCAACTAAGATAAATGGGGAAGGTGTCCAGTCTAGTATTGTGTGCTAGAGAGTTCACTGGATAAAACACACTTTCATTCACATTAGTTTTGAATCCAGATATCTTTTGATAATCTGCTAGTGCTTTTAGGACTGCTGCCATAGTTTATATGGGTCAGATATATACAGTACCTTATCATCTGCATATAGTGATATTTTCTGTTCAAGTCCTTCACTGAAAATCCCCTTTATCTCTGATGCATTTCGAAAGTAAACAGACAGTGGTTCCATGGCGAATGCAAAGAGCAATGGTGATAGGGGACATCCTTGTCAAGTACCATGTTCTAGTCTGAAGTAGTCCGACATACAGTAATGTTGTCAATATGAACCGAGGCTTCTGGACTAGTATAGAGTACTTTGATCAATCCACATATGTCTGGGCCAAACCCAAATTTGTGCAATGTGGTGAACAGGTCATCCCATTCAAACATGTCAAATTTGTTTTTCTGCATCCAAAGATAACAAGATTTCTGGGGTGTTATATTTAATGAGTGAATATATTATATTAAACATACATTGAAGATTAGAAGCCAAGTGTATGCCTTTAGTAAATCTGGTTTGGTCTACAGAATGAAGCATTTGCTCAATCCTTCTAGCTAGAAATCTGAAGATAGTCTTAACGTCATTAGTCAAGAATGAGATTGGTTGGTATAATGCACATTGTAGTAAGTTTTTTTTCTTCTTAGAAAAGAGAGAAATGAATGCTTGTGAATTTTTTTGTTTTTAGCTTGTATAAACGTTGCAAATAATGGTGGATCTAACATTTTTACATTTCTTTTTTTTATAAAATTCCACTGGGGAGCCATCAGGGTTGGCTGCTTTCCCACTTTTAAAGTGAGCTTATAGCATCTAGAAATTTTGAGAGTATCAGAGGTTTATCCAGTTCCACAGCACTAAGAATATCTAGCTGTGGTATTTGTAATGAGTCAAAGAACTCATTAGATTGTGTCTCGTCCTCTTTAGACTTATTTGAATATAAGGACTTATAGTACTTTGTGTGGTTTATATTTTATGATCTATCATTTTATCTTCGTCTGTGTTGGAAACTGCTGCAGACTTCCTGTTTGTGGATTGGTTGAGCTAAAATGTTATTGGCCTCTCCATGTTCATAATAATGACGTCAGAATTTAAAAATGAGCTGTTCCATTTCTTTAGTAGTCAAGAGGTTAAATTCTGTATGCAAAACCTGTTTTCTATAAATTGCCTCATTTGGAGACCAGGGGCCTCATGTATAAATAGTGTGTATGCACAAAAATGTTGGGTACTCCCGTTTCCATGCTCAAATCACGATGTATAAAACCTAAACTTGCCATAAAGTCATGCACATTTTCACGGTAGCTCAATCCTTGGCGTATGCAAGTTCTCTGCTCAGTTTTGCAAACTGGCGGCACCCAGTGTCAAACCAGGGCTTTTGTTCCAGTGTGGTTTCCCTTTCTTTTTTAGATCCACATCCCTGACACAGCTTTATTATATAAACTGAAATTAACCACTGTCACAAAACGAGACAAAGACAGAAAAAGGTTTGGGGCAGCCACCCATGTAATTCGGTATCCTGGCTGCAACGTCGTTTTCTTTCAAATACCAGCACTGAAGTGCTTACAACAGAGTCCAAAACAAGACTGTCAGAGAAGGGAAAAGGGAAGGCTTTTAAAGGGGGAGGCAGGAAGTGAGGTCATAAGGATCGGGCACGTGTTCATCGTTCATTGGTTTAGTCCCGGATGTGACATCAGGGGGGCCGGAGCTGGCAAGGTCTGTCTCCATTGGCTCGGTCCCAGAAGTGACGTCCAGAGAGACAGGTGGAACCTCCCGGGTTAGGTCTACAGGGAAGTGAGAAAGAGAGTTAGTGCGCTCTGCCACATCCCGGCATGGCTCAGAACTGCCTTCACTCGAGCCCTTTAGCTGCCTCCCATGCGCGCGTGTGTGACAAGGCCCCCCCCTCAGCCCAGACCCGTCGGGTCGGGCGACCTTAACCGAGAGGTCGTAAACCCGAGAGAGAGCATCAGCGTTGGCATGGAGAGCACCCGGCGATGAGCGGCGAAAACTTGTACGGCTGCAGGTCAAGAAACCACCGGGTGACCCGCGGATTCGACTCCTTGTGCAGGGCCATCCACTGTAGAGGTGCATGGTCCGTGACAAGGGTGAACTCACGGCCCAACAGGTAGTACCTCAGCTGAGTGATCGCCCATTTAATCGCCAGAGCCTCCCTCTCCACCGCCGCATACCTGGTCTCCGGTCCAACAGTTTCCGGCTCAGGAACATGACGGGGTGTTCGACACCATCGACACTTTGGCTCAGCACGGCTCCCAGGCCTGTGTCCGAAGCGTCCGTCTGGAGGATGAAAGGCAAAGAAAAGTTAGGTGCCATCAAAATAGGTGCGGACGTAAGGGCCTTCTTCAAGTCACCAAATGCAGTGTCTGTTTTGCAGTCCATACCACAATGTTGGGGCCCTCTTCTTTGTTAAATCAGTCAAGGCGCGCTTTCTCCAAAACCGGGTACAAACCGGCGGTAGTACCCGGCTAACCCGAGAAAGGCTTGGACCTGCCGCTTGGTTCGCGGACGGGGCCATTTCAGAATGGCATCAATTTTGGAGCACTGTGGCCTTACGGTACCCCGACCCACCAGGTAGCCTAAATATTTGGCCTCGCTTAATCCAAAGAAACATTTCTTGGGATTAATCCGGAGCCCGGCCTCACCAAGTGTCCGTAATACCGCTTGGACATGCTGTAGGTGTTCCTTCCATGTGCTGGAATAGATGACCACGTCATCTAGGTAGGCAGCACTGTATGAGTTATGAGGCCGAAGCACTTTGTCCACCAGACGCTGAAAGGTTGCTGGAGCCTCGTGTAACCCAAATGGAAGGACACGATACTGCCAGTGTCCGCTAGGGGTACTAAACGCGTTTTTCCTTCGGAGTCCGTTAAAGGAACCTGCCAGTACCCTTTGGTCATGTCAAGTGTGGTCAGGTATTGAGCCTGTCCAAGCCTCTCGAGGAGGTCGTCCACGCGTGGCATTGGATAGGCATCAAATTGGGAGACCTGGTTAAGCCGACGGAAGTCATTGCAGAACCTCCAACTCCCGTCAGGCTTACCGACGAGCACAATGGGGCTGGACCAGGGACTATAACTTTCCTCAATTACACCTAGTTCCAGCATGCGCTTGATCTCAAGCTCCACTTCAGCCTTTTTTGCCTCGGGAAGACGTGCAGGCGTTCTCGGACAACAACCCGGGCTCTGTCACAATGTTGTGCTCAATCAGAGAGGTCCTTCCGGGTGTTCACTGACTACCTCTCGAGCGGTCCGGATAACTGTTTCCAGCTCCTGCCGTTGCCTGGGTCTCAAGTCTGTGCCAAAGTTAAGGTCGTGTGTGTGGCGAAGAGTGGCGGGGCTGGCGGAGGAGGGATCGGGGTCCCTGTCCTTCCACGGTTTCAGCAGGTTCACATGATATACCCGCTCCTTTGGCCGACGATTGGGTTGACTCACCAAATAGTCGACCAGTCCCTTCCTCTCCTTAACTTCGTAGGGGCCCTGCCAGTGGGCAAGCAACTTAGAGTGGGAGGTAGGCACTAGGACCATGACCCGATCTCCGGGTGGAACTCCCGAAGAGGCGTGCAGCGGTTGTAGTAGGAACCTGTGCTGCTTGAGCCTCCTCCATGTGACTTTTAAGGACAGGCCGAATCTTTCCAAATCTATCGCGTAACTGCGCGATATACTCCAGTATGTTAGTGGTGGGAAGAGCCTCTTCTTCCCAGCCTTCTTTCAAAATATCCAATATGCCCGAGGTTGTCGCCCATACAGTAGTTCAAAGGGGAGAACCCGTGGAGGCTTGTGGGACTTCCGATAGGCAAAAGGACGAGGGGAGGAGCTGATCCCAGTTCCTTCCATCCTCGCTGACCACCTTACGCAGCATTTGCTTGAGAGTTTGATTAAACCTCTCTACTAATCCGTCGGTTTGAGGATGATACACGAGGTTTTAAATGCTTTATTTTCAGTAATCTGGCAGTCTCCTTGAACGTCTCCGAGGTGAAGGGGTCCCCTGGTCTGTCAAGACTTCTTTGGGGATCCCCACGCCGAATACCCTAGTAATTCCCGTGCGATGGCTTTAGAGGTAGCTGAGCGCAACGGAACAGCTTCGGGTATCGTGTAGCATAATCCACGAGGACTAAAATGTACTTGTGTCCTCGGGCTGAGGGCTCTAGAGGTCCCACCAGGTCGACCCCGATTCTGTGGAAGGGAACGTCAATCAAGGGAATAGGAACAAGAGGAGCACGGTCCCTCCTAGGAATCTGTCGCAGTTGACACTCCGGGCAGGAAGCGCAAAGCGGCGAACCTCCTCATTAATTCCTGGCCAGTAAAACCGGAGCTTGATCCGCTCCAGAGTTTTTTCGGTGCCCAGGTGGCCACCTAGGAGGTGGGCGTGTGCTAGCTCGCAGACCTGCCGCCGGAAGGTACGCGGCACTAGCAGCAGCCTCGTCTCCTGCCCGTCATGCATTGCTACACGGTAAAGGAGGTCATTATCTAACACAAAGTAGGGGCCCTGTGGCATCGACTGACTAGTGCGTTGGCCATTGACAAGGACCACTGCATTTTTTACAAACTTCAGGGAGTCGTCATTCCATTGCTCCCTTTGAAAGAAGCCGGCGTCTTTTAAATTGAAACCGCAACACGGAGAGAGGGTCAGCGCCGACCTCAATGGGCGTGGTTTCCTCCCGCTCCGCCGGCGTTGGTGGATGACGTGTCAGCCTGCGACGGCCGGGAGTTGCCACGTCAGCCAGGGCGGCTGCTTCACTCTCTCTGCCGGCTGATTACACGGCGTGGAGGCAGCTTGAGACGGTTCATCTCCGTCCATAACGAGGCCCAACTTAACCCGGGAGTGGTATGTGTCTCACCGCTTTTAATTCAGACCAGTCCGTCCCTAGTATCACCGGGTGTGGAGGATCAGGAAGGATTGCCACGGTTACTTTCTGGACTGATCCTCCGTAGCTAATGACACAGCGGCGGTGCTGTACCAGCGGTTTCCCGTGGACACAGGTTATACTGGTCTTGAATTTTAGCCATTGTCGCGGTAGCACAAAACGGCGGGCAACAATGGAAATGTTGCTGCCGGAATCGAGCAGAGCGGAAGTTTTAAACCCGTTAACGATCACCACGCCTGTATGCGGGACCGCCAGCGGGTTTGTCAGAGCACACCAAGCCCTCCTCCCCTCCACCTGCATTCCTCCTCGCCTCCAAGCGGTTTTGCGTGCCAGCGGCGCGGACGCCGATACAAGCTCCGGGTTATACAGGGAGGGGCTAGGTCTTGGGACATACCCGGCTGAGTTTGACAGAAGGGCGGTTCTGCTCTCCCAGAGTGTGAGGCCGCCCTCTGTGTTTCCAGAAGCTCTATGAGCCCTGACATGTTCGTAAACTGCACGCCCCAGACCGGCTGGGTGAAGCCCTGGGGAAGTGCTTTCAGGAGCAGATAGCAAGCTACCTGCTCAATTACCTGGTAGGGCTTGTTTTCCAAGGGCCGTAGCCACCGCCATACTTTGCCCATAAGGACCAGGCTTGTTTACTGGTCGGCCTCTCAGGGTCCAACCTCCACTTCGTTATTTTACTCACCTGCCAGTCTGGGGCACCCCAAGGTGGTAAATGGGGCTGTGGTTTCACTGGGGGGCAGGCACTCTCCCCCAAGAGAGCATACTGAGTCCCTCTCGTCTCCCCCCTCCAGGGCAGCCCAATTGGTGAGCCCCACCCGCACACTCCCTGGCCTCTCTAGATGGCCTAGTTCTGCGTGCTGGGAGCGGAGCCCGCACCGGGTCTCGCCGAACCACGGGGCACCCTCCCGCCTGAATACTCGGCGATGCACGCTCCCACCTGGGTGTTTTGCAGGTCCTGTCCCCTTCTCTTCTGGGACTTCTCCATCCTGCCGACTACGCCACTGTCACAAAACGAGACAAAGACAGAAAAAGGTTTGGGGCAGCCACCCATGTAATTCGGTATCCTGGCTGCAACGTCGTTTTCTTTCAAATACCAGCACTGAAGTGCTTACAACAGAGTCCAAAACAAGACTGTCAGAGAAGGGAAAAGGGAAGGCTTTTAAAGGGGGAGGCAGGAAGTGAGGTCATAAGGATCGGGCACGTGTTCATCGTTCATTGGTTTAGTCCCGGATGTGACATCAGGGGGGCCGGAGCTGGCAAGGTCTGTCTCCATTGGCTCAGTCCCAGAAGTGACGTCCAGAGAGACAGGTGGAACCTCCCGGGTTAGGTCTACAGGGAAGTGAGAAAGAGAGTTAGTGCGCTCTGCCACATCCCGGCATGGCTCAGAACTGCCTTCACTCGAGCCCTTTAGCTGCCTCCCATGCGCGCGTGTGTGACACCACATATTGTTTATTAGTCTAAGGCATCTGATTGTAATTAACCTATAACAATATAATGGTTCACAGAATGGCCAAACTATTCCAAATACCATAGCAGCTTTAGCATTGCTACTCTTACTGCACATTCTTGTTCTTCTTTCAGCTGCTCCTGTTAGGGGTTGTCACAATGGATAATTTTTTTCCATATTACACTCACTGCACCACTCTGAGTATTTATATCACTGTATCTGAGTGTGGAATCACAGCTCTACAGCAGCTGATCAGAATGAGAATTATTGGTATACAGCATCTAGCACACGCTGCCTCAGCCATGCTTTCTATTTGAACTGCTCGCATACGGCAAGTGCTTCAGAGTCTTTCCTGTACTGACCTCGCAGTTCAGAAACAGTTTCATTCCAAGAACTATAGACGCAATCAATCAGTCCATCAAGTGCTCCTTGTAGAACTGTTTGTACTTATAAGTACAATTACCTCACTGTAAGCTTGCGATACAGTTAAAATATTGCACAACCTGAGCCACTTTATAAAGCGTGTATTTACATATGATGACAATATCATTTTTAAGATGAAATGCAGCAAAATATGTTTATTACATTATACAGTCAAAATGTTAACATCATTTAAATAATCTATATTTTTAATAATTAAACATGTGAGTACACGGTGTCACAGCGCCAGCAAGGAGCTGGCACCCCATTGTTCCTGCCTCACGCTGTTTTCTTGCTGGGGCTGGCGCAACAGGAAGGATAGATGGATAGAATAATTAAATATGTACTACAAAGATATTTCAATGTTCCTTAAAAGTTTTGAAGAATCAGAGTTCTAAGCTTACAGATGGATTAACATCTATTACTGAGCTGATTGTGTGGCAATTGGGTACTTGGAGAAAGAAATGGAATGACAGGAATTGGGGGTTAGTACATTTGAAAGACACAGTACTGCTGCAATAAATTACTTCATCAAAGGTTGTGCATGGTGCAGGAAACATCTTGCGTGAGGCAGGAACAATCTCTTGATGGAATGGCAGTTTGCCACTATCACTGCGCCACCATGTTCCCATGTTTAATACATACTTTAATTTATATGATATGAATACTGAAATGATATCAGGCATACATCTCAGTATTTTAATTATTCAGAGAGCTGTAATATCATGAATGTAATGGATTCTGTGTCCTGTCAGAGGAAGAGAAAGCCTGTTTAAGAAGCACGTAGTGATTCACACACATACAGCACACAGAAGAACACACAAAAAACAAAGCATTTAACGTCCTACTTTAGTTATGATGGGATTTGTGAAACTAGTAAATGAAACAATTTTAAGATGAAGTTTATGATGTTCTACTTTAATGACAAAATAAACTACGTGATTAAAGTGGAAATTTCAAGATTAAAGTTGACATTTCGAGTTTTTTTCACAACTGTGTCCCTATTTTGTTTTTCTTTTCTCTGTACTCTAATAAGCTTTCATATGCCACTCAGACGATGGACTACGACTCGCCTTTTCACGGCGACTTTGATATCTGACAACTTTTTTTTTTATTTTGGGCACCGTGCGACTTTGTGAACTTGAGCTTTCCAGTTTCTCCGACACTCTATGTCATCCGATCAACTTCCTTTTGTTGTTTGCAGCACCATTTAAACCAACAAATAGTATGTTTTTCCTTGCCTCCACTTGGTGCTCGCTGAAATTCTTCTATTTCCTCTGTGATTTTGCCATTGTCTTTTTAAAGAACGCTGAGCTTATATTGATTTACATATTCAAAGAGGTATAATTCTGGGAGTAGTTAGGGAGTGGCAGCAGGCACGTGTGTTACTTTTCACGTGGACCGGGATTTATGGAGCATAAGAACGTGAAAGTTGGTGTTCGCACAGATTTATGCATCTGGATTTTTTGTGTGTATGAACATTTCTGCTTTTGTCCGTATGCCATGTTTTAGTGTGAGTTCTACGCACAGCGTTATGCATGAGGCCCCTGGCCTGTTGTAAATCTATTCTGGTAATTTTATTGATTAACTCAGATGCCTTCTTGGTTTCCAATTTATTTTTTATGAGAAAGAGATGAAATAATTGGTACTATTAAAATGTCTTCAGAGTTTCCCAGAGTATTCCTGCAGAGACCTCTGGGGATGCATTCGCCTCCATAATGTAATCAGTTTGCTTGGATATGAATTCTGAACAGTGCTCATCAGCTAATGACAAGGGGTTAAGATGCCAACTATGTCAAACACAGTTAAAATCTTTGACCATTATAATTTTATGAGTGTTCACATTAGGTTTAGATGCAAATACATTTTGGATGAAATCTCTATCATCCAAGTTTGGTGCATAAAAATTTATTAGAATCATTTTAGTACTAAATAAATTGCCCATCACCATGATATATCAACCTTCAGGATCACATATTCATATTTCTTCATTAAATATTTGACCTCCATCAATATCTCATTGGTCAGACACAAGTTCTAGGGATATGACATTCACTGCAACTGACCCAACAAAAATGAAGGCTATATGGAACCTACCTATAGCACACATTGAGGACAAATATATGCAATGACCATCCTTTAGCTGAAATGAAGTAACCACTGCATCCTGCCACTGGTTCTGAGGAGAAGCTTCCCACTGGAATGCCCTCAGAAACAGGGTGATGGGCATTTTGCTGGAGAGCCAACTCTTCCACAGGGGTTAGGTCTGGACCGTGGGCTGCTTTTGCAGTGTTACCCCTTGTGCATATTAAATCTTGAAATCCTTCGAGTAACACACACACGCACGCACGCACGCACAGCTTGTGTAAAAAAATGCGCCTGTTCTTTCATCATTTTGTTGCAGCCTATCAAAGACTTGCTGATCATGTTTTCTAGACTCGATATATAAGGGCTTTTCACTCAGCGCGGGCGCGCGCATTCATCTCAGATGATTAGATACAGCTAGACTAATCTACTACACCGCTGCGTTTGAAAAACCGACTTATCCTGGATGAGTTTCACTGGCATTAATTCATCCAAGATGAGGCATCTGATCTCGGATGATTTAAGCAACGTACGGAAAATACCCCCCAGGGCCACTGACCTTCAAAATAATAATTTAAATGTCTAATACTACAGTATCTTGCATTTACCACTTATTCTCTTCTCTCTCAGTTTACCTACCCCACACCTAAACATACATAAATTTAATCGTATTTGTGAGTTGGAGCATTAGCTTTTATATTATGCAAAGAAGCCCAGTTTTGGATGGAACCTCTGAGATGGTAAATACATAGTATATAGAAAAGTGTAATTATAACATAAATATATATTTAGAAAAGTTTAGATTCATAGCCAGTAATCAGTCAGCTTATTTAGCCATATAGTAACAGCAAAAAGAAAGTTGAATTCAATAACAAAATATGTACAATTCCCAAATCTGAACTGTCTGGATTGTCAGAAAATCATATCATACCAAAAATTGTTTTGCCATTACAGTATAACTGTTGAAACTTCAATACTGAGCAAAACAGAAAGAAAATAAAAACTTTGCTTTAAAATGGTTTTCAGGTCTCCTTGTCAATAAATAAATATGACAAAAAATGCACCAGTTACTAAGAAAAAAAAAAGAAATAGTGAAAAACTATTGGATAGTAACATTTAAGGCACAGACCCAATGTGATAAATTATTAAGACAGCAGTACATATAACATTTCCTAAGGTAGAAAAGGACATTTGAGACTGGAAGCTTAAAATAGACGTGCTACTTTCAAATTAATAAATAAATAAAGTGCTGCTGAAAAATACCTTAACTCATATGGTTACCAAAGAGATTAAAGTCTGAACTTTGTTTTTGCTAAACACTTTTAAGCAGCAAACAATCTCACTCTCTATCTGACCTCACCAAAATGACTTCATTTGAGTTTTTTCAATAAGCTCATTGGATATACAGTTAAAATGTTTTTGTTGCTTCAGAATACAACTATGTTTATACAAGTATGTTATGTTAAAAAAAACTGTTTTGGCCTGCATAATTCAAAACGACCTACAACAGCAGCACTACAGAAAGACCAGAGAAGAACAACTAGGCTAATTCCAGGATTGTAAGGTATGTTAAAAAAATGAACAGTGCTTTCTGCCACTTAAAAACATAATGGCATACCTTATGAAAACCTGACACAATTCTAAGAGGAAAAGGTGACCACTAAGCTTTGGTTTACCAAGCAAAGTAAAGAAATAAAAAATCATCCAATGAACTATAAACATAGGAAGTGAATTTTTTTGATTCAAACACATAATATGAGGCTTGCAAAAATAAGTACACCTTATGAGAAAGGTTAATACAAACCCTTCACTATCAGCATACAGACAATAAACAGAAATGATTAAGGAGGCTATTAAGACTTTAGGTTATAAAGCCCAATATGCAGACTACAAATCAAGGGAGGCAATTCTTAATCTATAAAACACACTAGAGATGCTTCATCTGGAGCACTGCATGCTGTTTTAGTCTCCATAATTCAAAAAGACATACAGCAGCACCACTAGAGAAAGTCCAGAAAAGAACAACCAGGTCTATAAGGTATGAGCTATAACAAAAGATTGAAAGAAATTAAACTTTTCATTTTAAGCAAACAGAGATTAAGAGGTTACATGACCGAAGTGTTCAAAAATATGAAAGGAATTTGTACATTGAATCTCATCTAAAATTTTTCAAGGAGAAGTTAAATAGGAAAATGGGGACACAGATGTAAACTGTTGAAGGGTAAATTTTATACAAACGTTAGAAGGTTTTTCTTTAGTCAGATAACCATAGACACCTGAAATAAGTTCTCAAGTATCTGTTGTCGAAAGCAAAATGTTACATTTACTTTTGTGATTCAAGTATGATCAATAAAAGAAAAAGGCTTCCACAAGATCTGTGCAATGGCACCAATGACCTGTAAACCTGTACAGTTGCTATCGAATTAGTGCCTAGTTGTATGAAAGGATAAGTCACAATACCAGGATGCATCATTTTAAAAAACGGTGCAAGCAAACATATACGACAGCTGCCTTTTCTTACAAACAACTTTAATTTGCTGCTACACATAACCAGCAAACAACACACAGCCTTGTATTTGACTATGCGTATATTTGAAGTACCAACTGCCAAAATATATAGGACATGTACACATTTAGTACTGTACTTTGGATCAGTCATAATCAACAACCCTTTCTGTTCAAGAAACTTAATGCTCCAAATGCCTACATATTTGTTTTTTCTTCTTCAGTACTTTCATCCATTGCAGGGAGGGCAGAACAAGCACATAAATTTGAGTTCTTACAATTTGCTTCTATATGCTGGTTCTGTGCCGATTTCACATACCCAATATTAACAAGATTAAAAAGCCTTTTGCTGTATGTATGTAAACACTGCTTTCGTTTTTCATGTCTTCTACTACAAAATGTTTATTTGAAAAACAGTAAGCTTTTCTTGTCCTCATTAAAGTCTTTGCTATCTCAAAGGTTTATAATTCATAACTGCAGACTCCATTGTTAACTGATGTTTAAAAATAATTTCTTGCTTACCATGCTTTTGCTAGATACAGAATAATTACATTTTGTAACTGAATTGCCATTTACATTACACCATTTCTAGTTTTGTGTGTATATGTTGTGACCAAAAGAGGGCACCCTAGACTTCAGGCACAAGTGCACTGAAACAGTCAAGTGTTCAAATAAAGTATCATTTATTATACAAAAGTACCTTATCCAGGTTCTTTCTTCAACTGCAAGCAATTCCAATATACAATTCCAATTATATCTCTCCATACTCCTCTATGCAAGATTGACCTCTACCTCCTAACTCCAACTCCCCGAATATGCAGACGGCACCTTTTTATGCCAGACCTGGGAGTACTTCTGGTGCCACAGCATTGCACGTTGGAAGCTTCACAAAACAGGGAGGTCTTACGTCAGTACCCAAGGACCCCAATAGAGCTGCTCCTTCAAACTCCAAGTTTAATGTAACCATGCAGGAGACATGCTGCCACCTAAGCACCTTGTTTCAGTGATGGAGCATCCCCCACAGTCTCCCCCAGCCCATCCATTACTCTACCCACCTTGGACAAGAGCTGGGAACCAACCCGGCTGGGTTGCACTTCCATACACTTGATCCATCCATTATAGCCTCCAGGCCAGGCAAGGTATCACACTCCATCCCAGTTGGGACACTAATTCATCCATGTCGACATTCACAGTGTATATATATCATTAATATGTCCTTTGATAAATAAAATCCACTGCATTACTATGTATATTCTGCTAAAGCTTTCCAGATCACAGCTTGTATTGTTGTGGTTGTACTAATTTAAGTTACTTTTTTTAAGTAAATTAAAGTTTTACTTGATCATTTTTCACATTGTACTTTTCTACTTTTACTTGAGAAGATTATATTAGAATTAGAAGTCTTTATTGTCATTATACCATGCATAATGAAATGACAGAGAAACTACGCCTCCGGATGCAACAAGACACAATCATATCATTTACACAGTAACTATAGAAGTACTACACATAAAACTACTAAAAAAATACTAATGTGTAATAAAGTAATACAATTAATAAGTAGCAATGTGGTTACTGCTAAGCCACAAATGTGTTTAATGCATTGATAATGCTAGTATTGCACAATGAATTAACAATTACAATGATAATTACATGTCAGATACTTTAACTTTTACCTAAGTAAATTTTTGTCAAAGTAACAATACCTCTACTTGAGTATAATTTTTAGTACTGTTTATACCTATGCCAAGTATATAAACTCAACTTAATATTATTTTGTATAAATTCAGTGTATAAAATTGAAAAACCGTTGTTCGGCTAAATGGCCAGTTATGAATGTTCTGTGATTTACCAAACTAAATCACTGAAAGCTCAAGGTGGAAAAATGCAGAAATTTGTTATATTTTAAGTATGGCATAATAGTTTGGATGTGAAAGATACAATTAGATTAAACATGTGTGGTTTGGGGTGGTTAATTACTGTATATTGTATATATGACTTTGCAAGAATAAGGCCACTTTGCCTATCTGTACGAGTGTTCATAGTTGTTACATATCCAGTCTTTCATAAAAATGACCTTGCATTTTTCATTGAAGCAGCTTGTAATGTAATTTCTCACATAGCTCATGTTGAGTTGCAAGAACATGAGCTGCAAGTTAGAAGCCAACCCTGGATTGGAAGCCAACCCTAAACACACTCACACATTCACAAGTAGACAGTTTAAAGTTGCCAGCCTGGATAAGCCACTAGATCTTTCGCAGGAGACAGAAATAAAAGAAGACCAAATAAAACCCAAAGGGAGAACGTGTTTAACTCTGCAAAGAGTGAGTTGAGATTAGAAACCAGGAATCTTTAGAAATGAGACAGCAAAGCTAACCATATTCCAAAAATTCAGTATACAGGTCAGATTGACTTACAACTTTAAACTGGTTTAGTATAAAAGTGTGTATACCATGCAGTGCACTAACCAACACACACACACAACATATTGGCAAAACTGCTTTTCAGAAAATTACTAATCTCCCAGATTATTATGTTTGTGACATGTACATTATTATTTCTGTTGAAGAGTGTCTGGATAGTGTCACTGTTAAGAACATAATATAAGAAGCTGTGCTGTTACTGCATCCTACATACTACTATATACTGTGTATTGTATTTACTCTATTTTTGACACCCATTGCACACCCAACCTACATGTAATTGGGTCTCTCTCTGAACTGCCTTTCCCGAGATTTCTTCATTTTTTTTTCCCCTACTACTTTTTTTTTTATATTATGGACCGTTTCTTGTCCTCTTAGGGAGCCAAATCTGCCAAAATACAAGGCCTGTTAAAGCCCATTGAGGCATTCCTTGTTTGGTATTGGACTATACAAGAAATACATTGTTTTTTTATTTCAATGGATCATTGTAATGATTCCATTTTTTGGATAAGCTGTATGATCCTGAATGCTTTACTTTACCATCCATCCATTTCCTAAAGCCAAATAAATTACTTTTTTTTTGGCTGCAGAGAGCAGATCAATACATTTAGGCTACATCAAGCACAAAGAATGAACCCTTGTCAGGGCATTAGCTCTTCACGGGGCACAAACACCCAACTCTTATCAGTTATAATTTTGACAAGTAAAATGATATAGCTATAAGGTTGGAAAAGGAAACAGATTACATTTGTTTTCCAAACTGAAATACGTTACTGTATTGGCTCTTGTATTACTTTGGTAAACCCTATAAATAAATAAGTCTGCAAATATATTTAATGTTTAAAATAAGTCAGATGTTTACTATGTGCCAGGCCAATGCCATGTACAAACACCTAAATAATATTAGTATAACAGTAAGTTTAGAAACAACAGCACATAATGTAGATTGTTCTTTATTTGTTATTAATGTTATTCAGTTGGAAATGCTGAACTGTTCTGACAGTTATTTTTATTGATTTGCTAAACCTTAGTATTGCAAGGACTCCAAAGGATGCTCTTCAAAATTTCATATTTTATTTAAAAAGATGCCCCCTGCCCCAAAACATTTTGATCACTCCATACATCTTTGTGTTTGGAGGACTTCTGATCATTAGGGCACAGTAAATACTGAACAGTAGAGTAGCCACTTCATGTTTAACTAGAAAATGTAGAAGTCAATACATCACAATACATCAGTATGTGTCTAAGATGTAACTGGTTGTCAGATTGTAGTCAGAATAGGAATTGTTTGTTGTTAAAGGTTTAAAGACATTATGCCAAAATTTTAAACATTCCTACCTAATCTAGAACCTTAACCAGGCAAAGGACATCAGAGATAATTATGCATAAAAATCATTTTTTACTGCTTATAAATAGAAAGAGACTTTTGACAGTCATAGAGCACTCTGCCCAAGCAACATGCCAAGATGGAAGGTTCAGAACATCTGCGCTATTTTTAAATCAGTCTGTGCCTTAAAACTGAGCAGCAAACACATTGTGAACAGAAAACCATCGGCATGCAATGATGTCTCTGTGGTGCATCGTTTCCATTTGCATCATGTGCACCAACACAGTGTTCTCTGAGTTATTTAACAAGCCAATGCTTCTTAAGCAGAATAGCAAATACACATTGAAAGGATTAATAGAAATCCATTCATTCATTCATTTTCAAATCCACTATAATAATGACATTTTTACTGTTGGCTTGCTAACTGTACATCTAATGGATGATTTTATTTTAAATAAAAAATATTTTCTAATTGTTTCCATTGCCCTGACATAACTGTAAAGGAAGCAAAGGGAATATCCAATAAACTTTTAGACAAATAAATGCCCACAATGTAGTCCTGCAACTGTTTAAAATGAACTGAGTGCATTGTTCATTGGGCTATTGCATCATATACTGTAGGGGTTGATTTACAACTTTTGCCCTGATGCTTCCAGCACAGTATCCAGCCCTTGCAACCATGACCTGGGCAAAGCTGATACAGAAGTGAAGACATTAAGGCAAATTATTAAAAGTCAACTATAGATGAGGAACAGATTAAATTAACAGTGACCAGATTTTACATGATAGAATTCTCCACAAATTATTAAGTAGCCGGTAATGTAGTTGGATTATACTTGATCATAATAACATATCAAACCTGATGTGCAATGGGACAGAGTCTACAACTTCCATATTAAAGCTACAAAAATTTACTATAAAACCTTAAGCCAAATTCAGCTTTTAGTCACTGCTTTGTAATGGTGTCAATATGCAATGCTTTGTTAAATTTGTCTATGTAAGCACAGGAAGCAAAATATAATATTATAAAAAGTAAATACACTTTTGTTTCAAGTCTTTTGAGATGCTAGCTGTAGAAATAAATTGAAATCAATTGAGAATGGTATTATGTCTTTTTATTTCCCTAAACAGATGCTTTCATTACAAGTAAGACTAAAAAAAAACACCTTGTATTGTTATCTTTACTCTAGTAATTCTATTAATTCTGCATCATTTACAAAGATAATTAAACTATTAATCACTCTTTTACCTCACTGACATAAATCTGTTCACTCAAGAAGTTTATAGTCGACATGGCTTATCATTACAGAATAGCATTGTTAAAAATGTAAAAGATTTGGGGAGGAAGTCTTATGACCAAGAAAGACAGGTAGCCAGTTCTTCAGAATCTATTATGAACGGAGCACTTCTGCCTCCATTAAGTACTCTATCATTCAATAAATTAGTCAGTTTATATCACCAAATATACAATATAGTAAACTATGTTCTATACAAAATATGCATAATAAAATAGTATTTAGGGCGGCACGGTGGTGCAGTGGTAGCGCTGCTGCCTTGCAGTTAGGAGACCCGGGTTCATTTCCCAGGTCCTCCCTCCGTGGAGTTTGCATGTTCTCTCCGTGTCTGCGTGGGTTTCCTCCAGGCGCTCCGGTTTCCTCCCACAGTCCAAAGACATGCAGGTTAGGTGGATTGGCGATTCTAAATTGGCCTTGGTGTGTGTGTGTGTCCTGCAGTGGGTTGGCACCCTGCCTGGGATTGGTTCCTGTGTTGGCTGGGATTGGCTCCAGCAGACCCCCATGACCCTGTGTTTGGATTCAGCGGGTTGGAAAATGGATGGATGGATAATAGTATTTAAAATATTCTGCCCCTTCCACCAAGTATTCTGTATTTTAATTAGCACTTTGTATAGCACAAGTTAACAGTAGGGCTTATTTATGACATGTTAGGCAAACCACAAAATTTTCTGCAGCTCTGTGAAGGGAGAAGTGTTATGATAAAGTAGTTAGTGTTTAGTGCTGCTGTCTGATAGTTCACATGCTGGCGCCTTCACTGGAATATTACAATTTCAAATACTGTGTGTTTTCATGATAACCTAAATCCATTTTTTCTGTTATGAGGTTTGTCAGGAGCTGGAGCCTTTTGATTGTCAGAAACTTATTCTGGACAAGTGGTTCTCATATAAGAAAACAGCAAACAGCAAGTGTGACAAATGAGAGGGTATCTTTTAGTCCATCAAACTTAATTAGTTAGCTAATAGTTAAGTTGTTCCAGTACCTCATACAAATACTTGATAATTCGGTGACTATATATTTTGTTCTAAAATCTTACAACATTGAGGACGTGTTTCCTGGTTTTTGTCATAAATAAACTCCCCCTTAATTTACATTGGTATCCTTAAGTATGTGATCTCTAGTTAGTTAAAAGAATTCTCCCGGACCAACTTTATCAATGTCTTTGAGAATTTTGAAGACCTGTATAATTTCCTCATATAGCCTTTTTTGCTCAAGACTACAGAAGGTTAATGTTCTCAGCCTGTTAGAGTAGGACATGCCCTTTAGTCCCAGGTTACACTTGGCTGCAGCATTTATGGCACTCTGCTGACAGTAAGCCTTCATTCCTCCCTGTACTTGTATCATTAGATCCTCAGAGAACACTATACACGATACTTTTTTCTCTTTTTATGTCACATTAGGGAGATATTATTTAGTCACAGAATACTAACACTCACTGCTATATTGATTAAATTAATACACTTTTAACATTTAAAGGGGAAGCTATTTGTCTGTAATAAATACTATGTATGAATCACTAAAAACTAAAAAAAAATGTTTTAAAAAGTCTGAAGTAGCGTAAGCTGCCCTAATTTGGGGTGTTCATAAGAAATGTAAATTAATTTGATTTACTTTTTTAGGTAGAAGTACATTGTCAGGGAGACAGCTAAAGGGTCTAAATGAAAGTCATTCCACACCAGACCAGGGGGTGGTGGAGTGTGCTGGCCTTTTTTCTTGCTTTCCTGCAGACTGCTGATGGGAAATTCCGCCTGGCCCTTCTGATGACGTCACTTCCGGTCCCGAACCCATGGAGGATAACCCTTCCAGTTCCAGCCTTTTTGATGATGTCACTTCCGTGTCCGAGCCTATGGAGGAAGATCCTTTCTAGATCCGGCTCTAGTTGACATCATATCCTGTTTTTGCATTTAAATCCACCATTTAATAAATAGTTGATCGGTTCTGTTTTGGACTCCATTCTGAGCACATCAGTAATGGCAATTTACCCTTCTGCTGCCAAGGAATATTATATGGGCGGCTGCCCCAAACCTTTTTATGAGTCTTGCATCTGCTTTTTGTGTCAAATCGAAACATAAATAGTTGCTTCAAATGTTTGAAATATTAAAATGTGTGCTTCAATGCAACTGTATAAAGTCTATGTTCTCAAATGTAATAGAAACGTGTCATATTTTACCTTCTGACAGAGGTTCATAGAGAGCAAGTCCCCTTGTAAAGAATCAACAAATCAAAAATAACTTGACATTCCACACTGCTACAGTACATTCACAATCATCATTTTTTTTAATTTTGTGAAAAAGAGTAACTTTCACCCCTCATATCACATTAAGGGTTTCGGTTGATGTGGCATTCACAACCCTAAGTCATTCTGATCATTTTTGGTGAATACATCTATCGGTTTACTCTTTATCATAAGGGTGTAATTTCCTGCACAAAATATGGTCTAGTAATAGCTAAACCATGAGAGTTTTTTGGATCAAGCGGGCCACAAAAAAAAGACATCAAGGCATAGACATAGAATAACTAGACATCAAGATGAGTCCATCAAAAGTGAGCATTTTTATTCACATAAAACGGAATCTTCATAACAGGAAGCAAAGAGGTTTAAATTTTGTAAAAGCTGAAGCAGGGATAGTACAAATGCTTATATTAGGAAAATAGAGGACAAACGAGAATAATTGTTATGATGCAGGGCTCACAAAACTCAAAAACAGGCCTCAGTTTCAAAAACATGCTTGTACTCCAGACTGGCGTGAAAAATACATGCAGTCCTCACAAGTACAAAGCCTAACCCCCTAACTTAAGAAGCATCCGTTTGCGGCCTGCACACCCAAAAGGAGACAAAAGAGTATAAATCTCTACAGGGCAAAGGGAAACGTGAAACCCCTTGTCATATAAACAAAAAATAGGTTCTTACAGTGTGTTATAATGTGTTGCTCAAAAAAATTGCAAAAACAAAGTAAGACGGAAAATTAAAAAATGAGTCAAAAGTTTACAAAAAAAATCCAAAAATGTGCAAAAACCTGGCCTGAAATTTAATAGCAAATCCAAAGCAGAGTGGAGAGTGCAAAACCAGAAGATCAAAACAAGAAAAATATTTGTCTGTCTAAATGTGCTGTTAGTTCATGTTCTGGATATTTTAACATACTGATATTATAGGTGCTATATATATTATCACATTGAAAACAACTCCACAATTAAAATACAAGTCTATTCTAAAACTACCATTTTACTGCATAGAACAGGAGTGTTAAGATAAAGAATAGTACTATGATGAGCTCACAAGACTTCCTCCTTCACCTCCACAGCTCAGCAAGCTTGGTCACTTGCCTACTTTCAATAAATTCCAATGGGTATAATCACCACATTACTAAAATGAAAAAAGACAAAATGCTTTATTAAAGAATTTAAATCTGTAATAAAGTCAGTTACCATTTGACCTATACTCATCATAAATGACTTTTGAAATTGGCTTATTCAATGGAAGCATCGCTGTTGCTATGCGTGTCTTATTACAGCAATACACAACTCATTATTTCAATATCTTTGGGGCTTATTCAGTCTAAATGAATGGAATCTTTTACATGGTCCTCATAAGCACCATCTATTGTACACTCCCCTTCCACCTTAATGATCAAAATGTAATGTATATTGTTGTTTTTAATTTTATTTTTGAAGCTACACCCACAAAGTATATTTCCATAAGCCCTTTACCATGATTATTAGATTTTTGTGAGCAACTGTTCACAGAACCATTTAAAGGACAAAACATTCTTTAGATTGTAACTGCCCCTAGGCATTTTAGGCAGCAACAGGGCTTAATCTCAGAGTTTATACTCCTTTTTTTTTTATATTTTACGGCTTTAAAAATGCATTGCAATACATATATTACTTGTTAATAAGGTATTAAAACTTAACCTAGAAAGATAGGTAGATAGAACTTTGTTTGCCCAATTTGTCTTTTAACAGAAGCTCTTTAAATAAATCTTTAAATAAATAGATTAATACGTATATAAATAATTATGCACCCACACTTTAGTCTAAAAACACTCCAGAATGAAAATAAAGGAAAACAATTAAAAAGAAAGAAAACTTGGCTGTCACAGACACCTTGAAGCATTATGCAGGCATATTGCTGTTGGTATAATGAAGCCCCAGTAGCATTTCTTGACATACTATACTTCTGCTTAATGATTTGCTAGCTGAAAGTCCTCAATGCTAGACAGGTAGAGACAGGCAGGTCATGGTCACAAAATACAAGGTAAAGAAAGGTTGCACATTGTCTGGAGGCATCAACCCTAGAATTGGAAGTATCAAGCCATTTTCAGATCCTTGCAAAGCTGGACGGTGTCTCTGAAGATTCTGAGGTGGTAGGCAGACATGAGGAGCCCCAGAGGACCACCTCAATATGAGTTCCAAGAAAGGGAAATGTGGTGATATTTGGGGACTCAATCGTTAGGGGGATTCAAGCACAGTTTAGCTCCAGGGACAGAGTCTCTCACGGTGTGTTGCCTTCTGGGCATACAGGTGGGAGACCTTCATGGAATGGTTGATAGGCTTTTGGCCAGAGTGGGGGTAAACCCAGTGGTCATTTTCCATGTTGTAACAAATAACATATATAAGGGTACTCTGTCAGTTCTCCAAATGTAAAGAGTTACATGTCAGGCTGCGGAGCAGAACTGACAAGGTGATCGTATCCAAAGTTTTGCCAGTGCCACACACTAGTCCAGATAAGATTGAGGAGATTAAAAGGCTTAACACATGGCTCAAATCCTGGTGTAGAGTAAAAGGTAATAGGTTTATGGGGCACTGGGCCTTCTTTTGGAAGAAATGGGAGCTGTTCCGCTGCAATGGATTACATCTGAACTGGATGGCCACCAATGTGTTGAGGAGGTGAATGAGTAGGTTAGTCAAGGATTGTTTAAACTAAGGTATGGGTCAGGCCAGGTTTAGAATTGTACATGAAGGAATAAACAAGTGTAAATATAAAAATGCATACTGTAGTAATATAAATTGCAACCCAACATTTAAATGCGAAATAAAATGTGTTAGTTAACACAATAAAACGTTTTTCTTAATGATAGAAGTATCAAAAACAAAACAAGTGAGTTGGAGTTGTATGTAATGAAGCATAATTACAATATTATAGCAAAAACCTGCTAAATAACAAAGATGGGCATAAGTATAACAAAGAATGATACACTTTTTTTATGGAAGGATAGAGAGAACAGAAATGGAGGTGGGGTTGCTGTTTATGTCAAACAGAATTTAAATGTAAGTCCTCTTCAGTTGGATGATGAGCCCCATCTTATTGAGGACATGTGGTTTCCCCTGGAAAATATTAGGGAAAGAGGTCTTATTTTCGGAGTGTGTTATAGGCTGCCCAGTGCAGACAACAATTTCAATGCACATCTTTTTAGTAAACTAAACTAAACTACCCAAATATTGACTGGGAGAATCTTGTAAATACTGGAGCACAGTTTTTAGAAGTCATCAGTGACTTTTTTAACACTAGAATTCCTTAAGCCTCCGATAACAACTCTTATCTCTTCATACCTCTACCATCGGTGTCTTTTGTTTAGTACATGCATTGATCAGCTCAAGCAGCAAACAGTCTGCTGTTCCATCCCCCACTTTGAAGAAGCTCAACTTGCGGGCAAAAAGGTCTCCCAGTTCAAATAAAGGCTCCTTATCTGCGTGTGGGGTGCCTGGAGTTGTATAGGGTAAATAATACAGTGTATCGTTATTTGGAATACATGCATTTCATGCGTGTTCCATGTCTACAAAGATCTGGGTAAGTGTAGAATGAAAGGAAATATGAGGCAAGAAATGCTGAACACATACCTAAAGAAGAAACTTTTTCCATGTTATACTAATAATGACGAGAAGCATATAAAGTGTGAAGACTTTAGTCCAACTATCAAATAAACACATGCACTTTTATTGAAGAATAAAAGTACAGTGTAAGTTATTTCCTTTGAAATATGACATTAAAATGTTTCTTCATCATTACTACAAAACACATGGGGTGAGCAACATATAAAAATACATCTTTTTGGGTGGAGTATTCATTTGGTCTCCATGGCCTATCAAACCTGGCACAGTTGTTTCGCATTACTTCTCTAATCTCATATTCCGTATATAATGAACTGGAAGTTACTTAGGGCTAAGACCCAATGATTTGTTTTTTTCTGTGGTCTGCTTGTGTTCCAAATGGATTCAGTTACAATTACGCCTATTTTTCTAAAGATATGTTTGTTCATGTATATTATAATGCCTTGAAAAAGAGAGCCACATGGGAGAACAGTAAAAACATCTTCTTCCAAAGGTCTTTAACTCATTGTGTAATTATGATTTCTAGGTATGGAAACTGTTAAGGCAGCATAGGAAAGCATCAAATTTAAGCTTGACATGTGCATTTATTCACAGAAAATGTTCATTTTTAGCTAAATGAACTTTAAAACCTTAGATTTTATGAAGACTTTCCAATGCTTTTAGTATATTTGAAGGTAATGCATATGGTTTTGTAATGTAAAGTACCATGTTGTCTACATAGAGGTACAGTATTTATTCTTATCCTTTTATTATAATTCTCACAATCTGTGATGGTTTAAGCAAGTAAATGGGTAATGGTTCAATGACATTTTTGATATTACACTGAGAAAAATAACATTGCATATATTTAATAAAATTATTATTCATATTTCTACTTAATTTAACTTAATAGCTCTAATGTAATACAATTGAGTATACATAACATTCTCATCTGTTGTTATTGCAACAAATGCTTATTGAAAAAAAAAAGTTGTACATAATAAAATTGTCACCTATTTCCATCTATTTAATTTAAATTGCCCTAATCTAAACCAAATGTGTATACCTAATATACAGTTTTCTAACAGTCAGTCAGTCAGTCAGTCATTGTCCAACCTGCTATATCGTAACTGCAGGGTCACGTGGGTCTGCTAGTATTAACAAATTGTGAGGTACAAAACATAGGTGAATACATAACATGGCCTCCCATTTTCACATGGAGAAGACAAGAATGCTTGTGTGATGTGGGCTACACAACAGGTTTGCAATTTATAGAAAACACACAAGAATAAGACCACCTAGCCTTTAAAAAAGGACTTTTACGTACAAAATTATGATCTTTGTTTGACATTGTGTAAATCAATGGCTAACCCCAAAAACTTTTTGCAATATCTTTACAAAAACGGGGATCATTTATGCAAATCAGAATATTTTGCCAAGTAAAATACCTGAAAAACTATAGAAACATTATGAAAATATCTACAAAAATAGCAGACCCCCTTTTTCCAGTTGGAAAATGTAAAAAAAAAATTAAAATGCCTGATTGGGTGCACCTGTCTTCTTAGAAACATTAGTATGTGATGTTGCAATATGATTGGTTATTTGTACCTTTGTACCTATAGCATTTTTTGCTTTATTTAAACATAAATTATTTGAGTTATTATGGTATGCAACATATTTATGTCAATTGTATTTATGGGTGCCAGAATGGGATGGGAGTTAGAGCAATTTCAAAGAATTGTGACTGACAGGGGTCTCAAAAATATTGGAACATAATTGTATTTGTTTTTTAATTGTCAGTTATTGAAATTATGGTTAATAAGAGTAATTTATTTATAATTCACAAGTTTTTTGGCAGAAGTAGCAATCCAAGCAGTCTCCATATTGTAGCCCCCTCTCATTTGCCCAGAATGGTTCGGCCCGTTCCTCATGCACTTGGATTATAGAGCGGTAAAATACATGGACTTGCTAGCCAACATTTGATATATCTTTGTTTGGCTTAACTGAAACTTTAAAGTTCATGTTCCAGGAAAGAAAAGGCAAGAGAGTGACACTTGGTCATCAGTTTTTTGTTGTGCAAAAATTGGTTTGCAGGATCGTTCATTCTACCCCAACAACCAAAAGTTCAAAATAATGTAATTAGATGTTAGTTCAGTTGAGCTGTGCAGGCATATGTTTATTATTAACTATTCCACAAGAAATGTGCTATATCACAGTAAATAGAAAACAATATATTTCTCTGGCTAATGTATGTGGCTTGCAAGGAATTAAACTCCTTTTCATGTCTTATTTTATAGCGGTGCTATCTTAATAAGTTCTTAATGCTCATCCACATGTCAGATCTAGACAGAAGACAACATGGCTATGAAGTGGATTTCTCTTTTATAGAGTGCACTTGCACGGGACTTTGGTGGCTATTATATTTCACAAAAACAGTTGTCCAAGCATCATTCTTTTTTCTGCCAAGTTAATGTTGCCACCATTAATATAATAATAACATAATAACATATTTTTTTAAAAAAAGCATAACACTTAGAACTGTTTGTCTAGTTTGAATATATGCAACTATTTTCTTCTTTTTAATTTGAATATTCAAAACTTATTTTTTGACTGATTTGACTGCCCTCGTAAGTATGTGACTCAACTAGAGTTATAACAGCCTTAATAGGTAAATAGTAAATAGGTAATAGGTAAAGTTCTCAAAAGCTTTTATTGAACTTTGTTGTGGTGAAATTCACATAATCCAGCATCAGCATACTGATACAAAAAACTATTAAATTAAAGAGTAAAAAAATGCAGGTAAAAACAGACAATAACTTTGAATAATGTTAATGTTTAAGGGTGGAATTGAAGTCACATAGTGTGGGGGAGGAACGATCTCCTCAGTCTGTCAGTGGAGCAGGACAGTGACAGCAGTCTGTCGCTGATGCTGCTCCTCTGCCTGGAGATGACACTGTTCAGTGGATGCACTGTATTCTCAATGATTGACAGGAGCCTGCTCAGCATCTGTTGCTCTGCCACGAATGTCAAACTGACCAGCTCCGTGCCTACAATAGAGCCTGCCTTCCTCACCAGTTTGCCCAGGCATGAGACGTCCTTCTTCTTTATGCTGCCTCCCCAGCACACCACCGCATAGAAAAGAGGGCACTCGCCACAACCGTCTCGTAGAAGATCTGCAGCATCTTATTGCAGATGTTGAAGGACTCCAACCTTCTGAGGAAGTATAGTCGGCTTTGTCCTGTCTTACACAGAGCATCAGTATTGGCAGTCCAGTCCAATTTATCATCCAGCTGCACTCCCAGGTATTTATAGGTCTATACCCTCTGCACACAGTCTCCTCTGATGATCATGGGGTCCAGGAAGGGCCTGGGCCTCCTAAAATCCACCACCAGTTCCTTGGTCTTGCTGGTGTTCAGGTGTAAGTGGTTTGAGTCGCACCATTTAACAAAGTCCTTGATTAGCTTCCTATACTCCTCCTCCTGCCTACTCCTGATGCAGCCCACGATAGCAGTGTCGTCAGCGAACTTTTGCACGTGGCAGGACTCTGAGTTGTATTGGAAATCTGATGTATATAGTCTGAACAGGACCAGAGAAAGCACAGTCCCCTGCGGCGCTCCTGTGTTGCTGACCACAATGTCAGACCTGCAGTACCCGAGAAACACATACTGAGGTCTATCTGTAAGATATTCCACGATCCATGCCACCAGATGTGAATCTACTCCCATCTCTGTCAGCTTGTCCCTAAGGAGCAGAGGTTGGATGGTGTTGAAGGCACTAGAGAAGTCCAAAAACATAATTCTTACAGCACCACTACCTCTGTCCAGGTGGGAGAGGGATCGGTGTGGCATATAGATGATAGCATCCTCCGCCCCCACCTTTTCCTGGTATGCGAACTGCAGAGGGTCAAGGGCACGGCGTACCTGTGGCCTCAGGTGGTGAAGCAGCAGCCGCTCCATGGTCTTCATCACATGTGACGTCAGAGCAACAGGCCGGAAGTCATTCACTAGGATGTGATACCTTTGGGACTGGGGTGATACAAGATGTTTTCCAAAGCCTCAGGACTCTCCCCTGTTCCAGGCTCAGGTTGAAGATGCACTGTAGAGGACTCCCCAGTTCCAGTGCACAGGCCTTCAGCAGTCGTGGTGATACTCCATCTGGACCCACCGCTTTTCTGGCACTGTCTTCTCAGCTCTCTGCTCACCTGCGCTGCTGTAATTGTGGGTGGGGATGTCTCTCCTATGCTGGTATCAGCAGAAGGATGGTTGGAGGATGCAGTACTCCGAGGTGAGAGTGGGTTAGGGTGGTCAAACCAATTAAAGAAAGTTGTAATTGTATTGGAAGAGATATGTAGAACGTGCAAAAATGCTCATTTTTATCTGGGTCAATTTAAAGTTGCTTTGTAATAGCAAATTTTCCTTACATTCATTTTTAAAGCTAAAAAAATTTTATTTTGAGTGAAGTCAACATTAGACAATTGGGTAATGGCAATATATAGTGGAATTTATTTCTGTGATTGGTGCTGTTAATTCAAGATTCAAGAGTATTTATTGTCAATTTATCCATATACAGTAGTATAGCACACAGTGAAAGGAAACAACGTTCCTCCAGGACCACGGTGCTACATAGAACACAGGACAATGAAGAATCCATGACACATAACATAAAGACACATAATATATAACAAGGTGCATATATAACAAGGTGCATGTGAGCCAAATGTGCAAACATGTGCAACCATGTGCAACATTGCAGAGTAGAACACATATATCAGATCGGTCCATGAGTGTTCAGGAATCTGCCTGCTTGGGGCAAAAAACTGTTACACATTCTGGTGGTATGGGCTCGAATGCTTCGGTACCTTTTTCTCAATGGTAGGAGTGTAAACAGTGAGTGTGAAGGGTGTGTTGGGTCATTTACAATGTTCGTGGCTTTGCCGATGCAGCATATGGTGTAAATGTCCGTGATAGAAGGAAGAGAGACACCGATGATCTTTTCAGCTGTCTTCACTATCTGTTGTAGGGCTTTACGATCCCTGACCGTGCAATTTCCAAACCAGACAGTGATGCAGTTGCTCAGGATACAATGAAATCCATTTACTGAAATTCTTGGCATATAAGCTAATAAATAATTAACAAATACTTGTAAATGTGGCACCCAAAAAATATAATTCAGTTCTACTAGGAAAGGATACATAAAAAATTCAAACATGCTAATTTTGAGTCCATTTTAATTAGCTGTGGAACAGAAACATACCCCAACAATCACTTTTCTGAGTGTATAGTGAGAGTGACTAGCCTGCCTAGTTGTTCATTCTAAAGGAAAATACTCTGAATTTACTGTGTATTACTAAAACACAGTTACAATGGGACCAAAGTGTAATAGCTCAATCCGTGCACGTATGTTGGCATATTTATTGAATGTTACACCAATCGACTTTATGAAAATTTTATTCTGCATCCAAATATTGTAAGTCCTCAGGCAAGGTTGTTGTTATTGAGGTATATTTAATGATACATTATATATTTTATTTCTTCAAAGATTTTAAGGTAATGGTCTTCTTTTAACAAGTGCAGCTTGATCTTATGAAACTACAGAAGAAAAAATTAGGTATTCAACATATCTAATGATCTTCATGCAAGCCCTATTTTTAAAGTTCCTTTGTTTGCATAGTTTAAATTTGGTAGTTAACTTTTTTTTTAACATTTTTCAGATAGGCACTAGTCACATTCACTTTACAATTCACATCATGCTGCCTGTCACTCATTTAACATTTCATTTTGTGCCACAATATTGTGTAAAGCATTCCCAGAAAAAATGGGAAACTGTTATAAAGAGGGTGATGTGGAGTATAACTCCATAGTAATGTCCATATGTTTGGAATGGGATGTTGAACAAGCTCATATAGGTGTTATGGTCGGGTATTGAAAAACCTTTCTTCATATAGTGTAGAACTCAGCATGGCATGGTCTATGTCAAGATGTTTTCACTTCCTCAAGATTTTTCACCTGCAAGTGACATTAGATGTATTTATGAAGATAAAAGTAAATTGAAGTAGAATCTTGGCTTTAGCCTTAATATTAGAGCACCAGTAATCATATTATGCAATATAAGCCCTCCAACACTAAGAAACAAAACATGGCACCAAATTAAAGCCCTACAACAAATTATGATCTTTATTTTTATGGAATGTGGTAAATGGGAAACACTATTCTTCTACCATACCCTTTAAATCACCTGACTACCCACTCCATTTCAAACTCCTTGTCAGTGTCTACTTGACTATGATTATTAATAGGGCCAACTTGCATTTGAGCTTCTTTTACTATTCCTATTCTTATTATGCAGCGTGCTGGAGAGAGCAGAAGCAGGGCCACTAGCATGACATTTATTTAAATTAAAGATCAGTGCCTAAAGACAAATAAGTGCATATTAGAATTTCACATGTTACAGTCCAATGCCATAATGTCAAAGTTGTTGACACGTTAATATTTTATTAAAATTGTTTGTAATTTAGTCTTTAACTAATGTTATCAAAGTCATACAACCTGTGCAGAAATCTATAATTCATCTAAAACAGCATATTGTAACTATTGGGAGGTGTCTAACCAACCAGAACATTAAGCAATTCAATAAGGTTTCTATTTACCTAAGCAGAGAGATGCATTTGATATAAAAACAAGGAAGTAATAAAATAACTGAGTAAGTTATGAAAGCTGACCTCTTTCTTATAACAAACCTTAAAAGTCTTTTTTAAGGCTTATTGGGACCCCATTTTGGTTTTCTGGGTACGGTTTCTCCTTTATACCAGATGGGATCATGAGGGTGAAAGTGATGTTGCTGGAAAAATATCATTGGCCGGAGCCAGGTTTTCATGCTTTTCAGTCCCAGTCCTTCACCAGTTTCTTCCAGTTCTTCCCTGAAAAGAAAGAAAAACAAGTTCTGTGGCATCTGAAGTTCCTCATCTTGTCCATTACAGTTTCTCTAGGTTGCAAGCTGATGTATTATGGTGAGGTGGACCAAAATATGACAATATAAAGTGAAAAAAAATTAGTACGAGCACTAAATAGACTTGTGCAAAACTTATTAAAGATTTCAGAAACGTAAGAAAAAAAAACAGAGTTTTGGCTGACAACTCAATTAAGTTGCTAGTCTTGTGTAGTAGAATGCTGCGGTCAATAGTATCTGAAGAAGAACTTAAATATGAAAGCATAACAACTTTACATTTTTACTACACAAAAATATATAAAAATATAATTTACTACATAATTTAAAGTTGTGCCTATGCAGTGATTGAGGCAAAAGCCAAACTGGAATTTCTCATAACAGCCGAACAAGTTGTCCAGAGAAGAGAAGTCAAAAACATGTTCTTTTAACAGCAATGGGGACTAAACCAGTTTTGTCTTGAATAGGTACACAAAATGCTTAAGGTGATGAAACAAAATTCTTTTAGTTAAACAGTGATTCACATTGTTGAAGACACTGGCAAAAATTTGGATAAGTGTATAGAAAACAGAAACCAATAAGAACATTTTTACGCAGAAACTGCCAAGTTATTACAAATCAAGCAGATACCCTGATGATTTTTAAATAATATATGAATCCGTCAATCATTCAGTCTTTTTTTTAACCTGCTTATTCCTGAACAGGGTCACGGTGGGCACTGCAGCCTTGCCCAGCTAGCATAGCACGCAGGGCAGGCACAATCCCCTGGACAGTATATGAATTATTAATTAATAAAAAGCTAAACTGACACAGCAGAATCTTGTCGTTTGTAAAACTTAGTTCTTCTATTCACCCACACTAACTTATACAAGACTAGTTTACAATTACCTTTACATTAAAATGCATACATGTGGAACTCTGGTGAAAGTCAAAATGTCAAAAAAAAGCAACACCTTGCAGACATGGAGGATACAAGCTGTACTCAGTTGAAGAGCTGAGAATCAAATTCAGGATGTAAGATAGCAGTGCTTGAAATAATAATATTGTAAAAATGGATCCAAATATGATGATGTATGTGTCAATCCTAATCTCTACTATTTAATGACAAATATTCCACATTTTAGTACTACACATTTCTATGACTTAGAATGTGAGAATCCATATGCAAAAATAAGTCATCCTAGAAATAATGCTAGTAAAACTCATTATTTGTTCTTCGGATAATCACATGAATGAATTGCAAGTTTTATATTACTCACTTGTATACTCATATGTTTGTTTTGAAAAAAATTCTGGTTTTACTTCAGAGCAGTTATATATAAATATCTTGCACTTTCTGGTTTCCAGACATGAAAATATCTATCTGTCATTTTACAGAAGGAAATGTACATTCAGACAAAATGTATGAAAAAAATCACCATAATTAGAACATAAAATATCATCTTACATGTAGGATGTAGGTGTTTAGCTTTACATAATGTTCTTTAAATGAGTACATTTTGCTTCTGAAATAGAAGCCAAATCCATTTCAAAATAGGTGCTAACATTTACTGATTTTACTATTTTGCGAACAGCATCTCAAGCAGCAGTTTATCAGCGTTCATTAAACCTATTAAGAAGCCCAACTCTTGAAACTTCAGACATTTAGACAACCCCTTGATGTGACATGGTGATTAAACATTAATGCATGCTAGCAGAGGATTCATGAATTGCATTGATTAACAAGAATTGGTTTTTGTGGCATTATTAACAAGCAACTTTCCTAATGAATTAAAAATGAAAAATAAGTTAATGAAGTGACTATATTTATGCCATCAAGGCTTTAATTGTGTTTGTCTCCGTCATTAAACTAAAATTTTATTTTTCTTGTAGTAAGTGCCTCTTTCAGAGAAATATAATTCTACTTGTTATTTATGGCTATAAGTGTAACTTATTTGCATTTGCTCATTGATTGATTCCGCAATCAGTGACATCAGCTAAAGCATTTTAGCTGATTCTACAATCAATAAATCAACTAAAACATTAAACAAGTGACACAACTTGATCGATGATGACTACTTCTGCAAATCTTCAGAATGGAAAATAATACTGTTCAGTGCTCAAATAAGCAAACATCTTTATGTCCCTGATTGCTTTCTTTATTACCATATTAATGTAAAATCATCTTAGTGCAACAAAAGATTATCCAGTTATGAAGGCAAACAAGTAATTCTAAGAAAAGCCAGATTCTTGTGTAGTAAAAGAAATAATTTTTAAAAAACAATTTCAGCCTATATAGGTACAATAGAATAGAATACTAGATTGACCCCCACGTATCTCCGCAAATTGTCATAATACCCAAAATGACAGTGAAATCTAAAGTAAAACTTCATTTTTTAGAACAGGGGTCCTTATATTCAATCCTGTAGGACCACGTTGGCTGCAAGTTTTTCTTTCTACTTTTTTATTAGATGCCAAATCCTAGCTGATGGACAGACCTTTATATTTGATTTTATGGCTTTCATTCCGATAGGTCAAGTCATTCTTTTATTTTTAGGGCTTGAATTTCCTGTGTGACTGAGAAGGGGGTTCCCCTGAATTAATAATAAATAAATTTAGGGGATTTGATTAATGTTGGTAGAATTCATCCATCCATCCATTTTCTAACCCGCTGAATCCGAATACAGGGTCACGGGGTGGTAGAATTCAGTGTAGGATTTATAAAGAATGATATGTTCATCATGGACGACCTGATTTATCTAAGCATGTGCATGTATTAAATTTAGTTACAGAAATTTTCTCTCCAGTAACTGAAAAAAATTATACTGCTAAAACCAATGCTAAAAATAAAAATTCAAACATTATTATACCGTTGTCACACAAATTATTGAATGGCAAGACAATACAGGATGTCTTTTACCAAACTTGTTTGTAACTGTACACCAGATTAGCCTGAAGAAACAGTTTGACAGGTTTGTAAAATTTGCTGCTGTGAGATATATACTGTATGTACAGTATGTTCATGTAGTTTACGTGTATTTGGAGGAGACATTAGCTGGTTAAATACACTTATGCAAATATTTAACTTTTCCAGTTATTCCCAACTTTAAAGCTACCTGTGTGAAATCAAACTTGTCAGTTTAACATTATTTCATTATTCCTATGAACAGCCTTTGTTCCATTGTTTTCAAGATACCTCACATAATATGCCTATGTATTAATAGAGAATTAGTCTTTGATTTGGACTGATTGCAAGTGAAAAAAATCAGATTTGGATGGCACTGCTCCAGTACTGATATTCTCCTTTATCAGGCTGCTTCTGCTCTTGGTGGTCCCTTGCTACCCAGAAAGTCTTCCCCAAAATTCATAACACCACATGAAACATTACAGGTTTCTGACATATACAGTGATCTAATTTAGGAAACTGATAATGCTACCTTTTCAAAAACAATAAATAATAATTTACCTTCCTTAAAAATAGATAATTTTCTTCATTATAATTTGCAGTGCTACCCTGAAATGTATTTTTAAACTCAATGCATTTTGGATTAACTTATTACCACGTACCACATTCTACCCTGAACAATTTGTGAAAAATACATTAATCTTCTACCTGCATGATTTTAAGATTTGTTTAATTTTATTAGCTAAGTCTTGCAGCCTGTTTTGAGTTTCTTCTCACCTGTAGACATTTCTTTTTCTTTTTTATCACCTTTTGCTTAATACAGTCAGCATTAAATAATGCACAACTAACACAAATGATATGTTAAAAAGAAAAACCTGCACCCTGCAATAGCATCCAGAAAACAAAAAAGATGAAACTATGTTGATGCATAAACAGAATATTTAAGTACAGGGGGGCAATATCACTATTTATACATTTTATGAACACACACACTGAGAGGGCAGAAATGGGACAAAGGATTGAGTTAAAGGCAATTGTATGTAGTTTGCAAAAACTAACAAATAGCTTATGAACATATCTAAATTATATGAACTGATGTTTTGGATTTCCTGGCTACTGAAAATGGTCCAGCAGAGAGAGCAGGGGATGGGACTAAATCCCATAACCATTGATTAGTTAGAGGGGGAAGTGTGCAGAAAGATTTATGTAATGGGGAAAAACAAGGTGGAAACAGAGGTAGGTGGTTAAGGAAAAAGTTAAGAAAATACATATCCTTAAAGATAAGCAATTATTTGGACAGAATAAGAAGAAATATCATAGTGAGACTGGAGTTATTTGATAAACCTGAAGCATGTGGTACTAAGTATGGTGGGCAATCTAACTGGTTTCAAGTTTTGATCCAGATTTAAATTATGCTATAATTTTCAAAACATTATTTTAACTTAAAACACTAAATTGTGTTTAGAGATTTAAAATTTTAGGTCAACATTGCCTTTAATAAGAATTTTGAAAGATAAGGATTAATATTCTTTAATATGAACAAGTTATCACTGAATTATTTTACCTAGATTGCTTACAGTTAAGCACATAAAATAAGGCATTAATCTTTTTTCTTTGCACTGATGAATCTATATCTAAAATTATTTTGCATGTTATGTTTTCATTGCATAAACAATTACAGGTTAGATATTTGATTTATTAAAATTCTATTTAGTCACTCCATTAAAAACATTATGAAGTCTTTATATGCACAAATACTGAAAATGTTAACTTTCATTCAATGTTGTACACTATCACTGGGTTTGCTTTGGTAGGATGTGCGGTGTGCTCATGTTATTTTTTGCACTTTAATGTTCGTATTGAATTAGGAGGCACCATTACTCACCCTTAGCAAAGAATTCCTAGAAGCCTACGAAAAAACTTGTAATCCCATGCCACCTTAAATTTCTTCCCACCACTCCATCAGCATCTTTTGTTTTGTAGATGTGTCAGATAGCACAAGCAGCCTGCTATCCCATCCCCGCAAAGTCACAGAGAAGATTCTTAGAGCTCAAGTCTTGTTTATATGGGATGTGAGGTGCCTGGAATTATAGAGGGTAAATAATGTATCAGCGTTTGGATTACATATATTTCATGTGTGTTCTGTGTCTACAACAATCTGTGTAAATGTAGGATGACAGGAAATGTGAGGCAGGAATTATTGAATACATAACTAAAAAAGAAACATTTTTCATATTTTAGTAATAATTGACAAAATGTAGTCATGAAGTGTATAATGTGTGACGACTGGAGTCCAAATATCAAATAAACACTTTCACAAAGGATGCAAGTACAACAAAACAAGTGTGCTTTTATTCAAGAATATAACTGTAGAAAAAGAAATCAGGTCAGGGTACGACACTGACACAACCGCTTGGGTGGTGCAGCGGTAAGACCTGTTGACTCATAATCAAGAGGTTCCCAGTTCGATTCTGGATGCATCCATTTTGAGGAGTGAGCTGCTCTCATTGTTACTATTATAGAATAAAAACATTTTTTATTTTGTAGGCTTCAGGGATTCTAGTGTCAAAGGTAATGAAGCCACAGCCTATCCTGCATCAAGTAGTATGTGGGGGCAAGCCCTGAATACTTCTATTACATTTCAAATTCATGTATGCATCAACACTAACACTGGAGCAGTTTAGAGTCACCAGTTATTCTAACACATGTCTTTTATATATGGGTGAGAAAACTGAAGTAGCTACCAGAAAACCTCTGTAGACCTAGAAAAGTGAATAATTTACACAAAAAATACTAAGTTAAGAGTGAACCTAAAGACTCTGGGGCTGTGAGAAAACCATGCAAGAAAAATAAAGTCTGTCACCCTAACATTTCAAAAGCAGATTTAATGTTTAGATAACTACATCCCACATCCAGAAGAGTGGAAAGTATTATGTTTTATAATGTACCGTTAAGCTGTTATTGCACAAATAAAAAGCAACATGCTGAATTATATTATAACAATCAATCAATTAATCAATATATCAACAATCAAAAGCTCTTCATTCCAAAATCAAGTAGAAAACAATGCCCATTGGTATGCAGAGGGGCAAGGGCAAAACTTCTGGGCACATTCCTGAAATTTAACTAAAACAATTTATTGGACTATGATGTAATTATACTCATATCTGGTCATTCTGGGTTTTGTAGTAGCCAGTCTTTGGAATGAATATGTGAAAGAAAAATTAACTGTTTGCAAGCTACTAAGGGTTAAAATCTAACAAAGTTGTTTTGCTATAATGACATGTTATTCATACAGATGTCTGTCATAAGACAGGGTGCAGTAAGCTGACCTAGGACAACTTCCTCTTTAGGAACATGTCTGTTAGACTCAGGAAAGATGACCTTTCCTTCTTTGGGGCCCATCTGATACGTACACCAAAAAGAAATTGATGACTGATTTATGCAACAAGGATGGAATTCTCAATTAAACAACTTTTTGCTCACTCAATAAGTAAGGGGAGGCTGGGAGAGAAAATATAAAAAAGCCGACCGAAAAAGGGAACTTTGCTCTTCTACGTTGCAATGCATAAATCCATGCACTCACCAGTGCCTGAATAAAGACAGATTGATTGAACTATTCCTGTCTTCCTCGGGGGTTACTTATACAAATAGTATTGAGCTAATGCAAAAATCTTGGTATTAAAGTGTATTCTTATTTTCCAAGCCATCAAAATATACCTTCTAAATACTTCTCTATGGCTAAAAAGACAAAGTTTATAAGCTTACAAAATGACAAATGAGGAGCAGTTGCACCCCGTGTTTACGGTAGAAATCACACACTCTTTTGACCTTTTGAGTAACTTTCTGATGTGTTTGCTTGGTCCAGTTTGAAAAAATTATGAGGGAGTGACACATTTATTGTGATGCACTAAGAGAGGGTTCTCTTTTGTGTTTGAAGTGTGTTTATTTAATTAGTGCAGTGAAAGTAGCACAGGTAGTATTCAGGTTATATTAATGCTTACAATATGCAATATTCACTGACAAAACACTGCATAATAAAACAAATACATTTTCCTCACCGTGACTGTTTAAGCATTAACAACAAACTTAAAATATTTTAAAAGTTCATATATACGTTCTTGCATTATTCCTCTAGAATGTAAATAGTCATGCATTTTATAGCAGTTTATTTCAAAGGTTAGCAGGGATTGTAAATGTTAATGTTATTTAATTTTCAGTTTGCTTTAAGGTTATGACAATACCACTATGTCTCTAGAGCTTTTACAGATGTATTTTATTATTTCAAATGTTTCTTGTTTAATGTATTAGGATAATTTTAAAGGATAAATACTCATGCAGCTTAACACAGGAGTTTTTTATATATTTTTTATTGAAATTACATGGAAAGTGTTCACACTTGTTTTAGCCCTTTAAAAACTTCCATAGCTTTCAAGGTTTGTTGCATGCTGTGAAATTGTGGGCATATGTCAAGTCTGTCGATTAATTGGATTACTGTGTCCACCTTGGACCAGACAAAGCTCTCCTGGTATTTAATGTTACAGCAAAAGGTAATTCCATGTTAAAAAATAAACCTCTTACTGAAAAAATGAATGTATACAGAACATGGGGGGTCAAAGTAATGAACTACTGTGGTTGCCACCAAAATCATTACCCTTTTATAGTTGTGAAATGATGTTAAAATAAAAATATATTATATATAGAATGCAATTTCAGCTCATAGAGCTCCATTCTCTTTGAAATTTAAAGTAGCATATGTGAATACTTGTGGATTTTCTTTTTGCGTCATGTTAGTTTATGGTGCCACCTAACTGCTTTAGCCCTGCAGGTGCACAAATATTATTGCATTGCATCACATATGTCTTTCCTTTTGTTCTCTGAAGGAACTTAATAGATTACTTTAAAATTAATACATTAACAAATTAGCCAGTAATGATGTGTAAAAAATTTTATTCAGTGTAATTTCAGCTCATAAAGAATGCTTTACATTGTCTAAACCCTGATTATTTATTATTATTATTTTTATTATTATTAAATTGATTTTAGTTTCAATGAAACTGGCACAGTCTGTGAAGTGTGTTAGCCTGCTTTTTGTCCAGTACAGCTCACAGGGGTGTAAGCCCCCTAAAATGCGTAATCAGATCCTGAAAACATATACTGTAGATAAAGTAATACAGCCAAGCTGAAAAGAATATATACAGTGATCCCTCGCTATATCACGCTTCGACTTTCGCGTCTTCTCTCCATCGCGGATTTTAAATATAACCATATCTAAATATATATCACGGATTTTTCGCTGGTTCGCGGATTTCTGCGGACAATGGGTCTTTTAATTTATGGTACATGCTTCCTCAGTTTGTTTGCCCAGTTGATTTCATACAAGGGACGCTATTGGCGGATGGCTTAGAAGCTACCCAATCAGAGCATGTATTACGTATTAAATAAAACTCCTTAATGATATACGATATGCTTCCCGCACGATGCTTGATTGTTTGCTTTTCTCTGTCTCTCTCACTCTCTCTGACATTTCTCTGCGCCTGACGGAGGGGGTGTGAGCAGAGGGGCTGTTTGCACAGAGGCTGTTTGCCTAGAGGATACGGACGCTCCTCTAAAAAAATGCCGTTTTATCGCGGTACTTCGGCATACTTAAAAGCCCAATAGCACGTATTGATTTTTTGATTGTTTGCTTTTCTCTTGCTCTCTCTCTCTGACATTCTCTGCTCCTGACATGCATTCTTTGAAGAGGAAGATATGTTTGCATTCTTTTAATTGTGAGAAAGAACTGCCATCTCTGTCTTGTCATGAAGCACAGTTTAAACTTTTGACTAAAGGGTGTTATTTCATTTCTAGAGGGCTCTAATAATGTTAACAGTGTGGGAGAGTTTATAAGGGCTTAAAATATATAAAAAATAACCATACAAACATATGATTTCTACTTCGCGGATTTTCATCTATCATGGGGGGTTCTGGAACGCAACCCCCGCAATCGAGGAGGGATTACTGTAAATGCATTTAAACATTATGTTGTATTACAAAAGTTGCCCACTCAAGAAACATTGTGAAGCACAATGTCTGCCTAAAACTGACCATAGAAAGAAGGCATTTTTATTAATTGAAATTGGCTTTGCAACCAAGTTTATATTGTGGCTATCTGTTTATATTTATTAAAAGTGGTGAGATTAGATTTATTGCTACAATAGACACTAGTAACTAATGCTTCACTGCAGTTGTTGTCTCTTTTTATTATGTAATATTTTCTCATGCCACAAACTTCAAAATGACATCTTTTCATCATGTGCTGTAATTGGTACTGTATGTAGAATTATATCCTACCTTTTACCCCATGGTGTTAGGATTTTCTGTGCTCCTCTGACCCCCATAAAAATATGGATAATAAAGATGATGAGAAGAAATATATCTTGCCAGAAATAAAATGTCTTTGAAGATGTCATTCATGTGCAAACTAAAAATTAGTTTTTGAAAATTCTTTGGGTTACTTAAATTATGTCTGTCCATTTACTGAATGCAACACATGAAGCAAGCAAGGAAAAGCCATATTGACATTTCTTAGTTTTACATTATTTTTCAGTGTAATTTACTGCTGTTTTAATTAGTTTTGCCCATCTAATTTATTCCACTGTTCAAGTGCTCTTAGTAATATGTATAGATGCAATAAAGAAACCTCAGTTTTTCCAGTTTTTGTTTAAATTTAATCAACTGAAATGCAATGAATGACATAAAATGATGAAAAGGTAAGCAGTAAACTGTCGGAGGTTTTAATGTATAGTTTAATTTAGCAAGAAAAAAAAGGAAATTTCAGAATATTACAAATGTTCAGGGAACAATCCACTGATGTTCTGCAGCAAGTAAAGTAAATTAAGCTTTGTATGTTAAAGCAAACAATTTGCACAGGTGTACCAACTTCTGTCGATTACTTGAAAACTCTCTGTCTGTCTTAAAGAAGAGTTGAAACAGACTGTATTACTACACACTCAGAAGTAATACTTGGACACAATTCCAGTGATAATGGCAAGAAAATTACAATTAACAAATGAAATGAGACAGCGCATTATTACCCTTAGACATGTAGACCTTTCATTTAGAGATATTGCAAATAAAAATTTAAAGTGTCAGTGAGTACTGTGTCCTACACAATCCAATATCAATTGGAAACTGGCAGGAACTCTGATAGGAAGAGACCTGGAAGACTCAAAGTCACAGCCCAATCAGAGGACAAGTTTCTGTGGATCACCGGCTTGTGTGATAGGCTCCTCACAGCACAACAGCTTCAAGCACAGCTTAACACTGTTGAAAAAGGCAAGCCTCAGTTCCTACTGTGAAGAGGAACAATTCTGCAATCCAAATTTAAAAATGTAGGTGCTAAGCTGAGATCCATACAACTGTTATCTGTAACCTGTCCCCCTGTCTTTAATGAACACCACATATTCAACACTACGTGCTGCACACTCTGAGATCCTTTCCTGCTTACCACAGTTGTACAGATAGGTTATGTGAGTTACTGTAGTCTTTCTGTCTGCTTGTCCATTCTCATCTGACCTTTCTCATCAACATGGAGTTTCCGTGTTGATATGAAATTATACTTACTGGAGATATACAGTATATATATATTTTTTGCACAATTCTGAGTAAACTCTGGAGACTGTTGTGCATGAAAATACCAGTAAATCTGCATTTACTATAATAGCCTACCAGTCTGGCACGAATAATCATGCCACGGTCTAAATCACTAAATCCCTATTCTGGTGTTTGATGTGAACATTTACCAAGGTCCTGGCCTGTACCTGCATGATTTTATACATTGTGATGCTGCCACATGTTTGGCTTACTATATAATTGCATGGATAAGTAGCTGTCCAGGTGTTCCTGATAATTTTCTCAGTGAGTGTATATTCATCCATTCATGGCAGATTAACCCTATAACTCTGCTGTATCCAGGCTTTAGTGTAATGTAGGACATGTATTCTTCCTTGGGAGTGTTGGTGCAAAGCATAAACTAATCAATGATTTACCATAGAGCATGCTTCAACAAACACAGGCCTTTCACCAATTTAGAGGTGGCAGTTAACCTAACACTCATATCTGTGAGATGCGGAAGGAGTTATAGAGTAACCAGGGAAAACCAGTGTTGACCAGGCCAGGAATAACATATTTAAATTACAAGTTGACTGTGACCTGTACTGGATTAAAACCCCGCACCACCATGCTGTCAGTTGGTTTTGAATGTTCAAACAAGCTTCAGTCATTTTTCAAGGGATACATTTAGAACTAAGTAAAGGATTGTAAATAGCTTATGCCAGAATGTTGAAAACTTATATGACACTGAGAAAAGAGCCTAATTGTAAGTATTATTATATTATATTATATTATATTATATTATATTATATTATATTATATTATATTAATGCCAGTGGACATTTAATGTACATATTGATTTTGAAACAAAATTTTATTATGGATCATTTAAACTTACTTTAGATAATGTGAAGAGAATAGCCATGAAAAGATGCTTCCTGTTTAGGCAAGTGATTCACATCCTGATAAATATTTTAATTGATTACATCTACGTATTTGAAAATGGCAGAGTACATTAAAAGAGTCTCTAAGAATAGTACAGAAAGGTTTAGGGAGGGGAAAATCAATGTATGTCACTGAGATTATGAAGGTCATTATTTATCATTTTTATACTTTTACTTTTTAAAACTAGATTATTAGTAGTTTTGATGATATTTAAAGACAATACAAGAAAATGTACATTTTCTCAGATATATTTTCATTTTTTGGTAATTTTGTAGATGAATTAAATAAGCATCTTATATCAACAAACCTGACAGTTTATTTACTTTCCACATAAGAAAAAAATCTGTTAGAAAAAAAGAAAACAAAAAAACTCTATTTTAAACACTTTTCAGGCAGAAATTTCAAGTGCCTACTTCCAAACAGGCATTGACAGATAGGCCATGTCAGCAACATTTAGAGAAGAATTCTGCTGGACATCTCCTAAATCAGCAAACATCTATTAACTGATGACTTTTTCTAAGACTAAAATAAAGAGGGTCTGCTGGATATTGCTATTTCAACAGTGACAGAGGCCTAAATAGAATAATTACGTGCCAGATTTCATATGAAGCTCCTGGATTTTCCAATTAGTTTGTTTCAGTTGACAGGCAGAGGCTCCAGCAAACTATTGTTAGATATGTAATCCATCAGCATTAAAACTACTGACATTAAATGAAAAAAATGTTGTTGGACAAGTTATACATATAGTATGTACTTGTATATAAAGTGTTTTAATATTATAGCTACAGATTTTGATAATATTAAATAATGATTGTTTTTTTTTCAGAAGTCCATTATAAAATAATAATTATTTCCATTACTTTTTAATTATTGCATAACAATTTGGCACCTTTATAAAACTATTCAGCAAAATACTAATTATTTAACATTATTTAGAAAGTTGCTATTTTAGTGAATTTTTATTTAATACAGGATTCATTAACTCTGAGTGTGAGAGACGTTATTAGTAAGTTAATGTTAATTTTAAGTTAATTTAAGAATTTGTTTAGATAAGATAAAATGTTTTGCTTTGGTTAATAAATAGATAATGGGAAGGTATGTCTTACCTCCATGTAAATGGAACATCTCTCCTACCTTGCTATAATTTTGAGTTAATGGAAAATAATTTCAGATCTGTTTGAAGAAAAAGGTTGTGATATAAGAAGAGAAAAAGAGGAAGGGGTCTGTCTTGACACTATTAAGTTGAGTGAAAGAAGAGTAGAAAGCAGGAGTTAAGAGAAACATCTAAATGAAATGGGCTGAAGCTAAAACTATATTTCTGGCAACCAAACCCTAACCACAAACTAAAAATCAGAGTTGAAATTCCTAGGAAAACGTACTGATTATCAGTAAGATGTAGAGCACTAATCACTACATGGAATTTTTTTTAAGTATCCAGAAACTTGGACATGGAAGATAGCACCACTGTCTTAAATAGTGGCAGATCAATTATGCTACATGTTGGCAATGGGACATCATTACCAACAACAAACTGCCCAGAATGGCTGCAACCAAAAGAAAACAAAATGGTGGCAAAATAAATAAAAATAAGATACATAATTAGAACAATTTAAAAAAATACAAAAAGAGTACAAAATCCAATGCTCCATACTTAGAAACCCCCAAAACCAAAACAAGATCATAATAGGAATCCTGTGTCATTGTGACTAAAATGTTATGAGCCCAGAGTTGTCAAAGAAATCTCCAAGCATGCTAATAACATGTTAGATCCAAGACAAAAAAGAACACGAGTCTACAATTTGAAGGGCCTGTTGTGAAAGGTTGTATTGTGACAATACCAACCTGGATAGGAGTCTAAGAAATAAGAAGACCAAAAGTAAGGTTCAGGAGCAGAAGGAAATTTATTTCAGTTTGATGGGCTTTCAGGATGTAAAATTAGTGGAAGTGTTAATCCAGCTCCTGATCAAATGGAGGTTGCGTTCCCTCAGTTCAGCATTTAACATCATTGTTCCTGTATTTACTAATTGAACTTCCACAAACTGAACTAAATGCTTCCATCTGTAAATGGATTTACAGTTTTATTGACAAACAGGAAACGGTATGTTCAAATATAGAGACATCTCAGACTTACCCTATGTCATCAATGGTTCATTGACCCCTCAGTAAAAATCATTAAGTTTCCTTTTGACATCACTATTGTTGAACTAATTACTAATGGAAATGAAACAGCATTGAGAGAGGAGGAAACGCTTCTTTTGTGTTGAGGTGCTACCAATAACCTGATACGCAGTAATACCAAGAAAGTGGGAATAGCAATTGACTTTGGCAAACAGCACTTACAGCCCCTCCTGCTAGAAATGAATGATTCTACTGTCAATATGGTGGAATCCCTGAAATTTTTAGGCACAATTATTAGCTGGGATATTAACACCACTTCGGTCACTAAGAAAGCTCAGCAGCGGACATACTTTTTACACCAACTGAAGAAGTTAAATATTTCCAAGCCCATCCTAGTACAACTCAACAAAGCTATAACTGAAAGCGTGATCACATTCTCCAGTGTTGTCTAATTTGATTCAGCCATGGTCCACTCCAAAAATAAATTACACCCATATTGTGAGGTCTGCTGAGGAAATAATAGACTGTGCTTTCCAACTGGTGCAGAGATGCATATCTCAAGTGTCATATATCATTTGAAAAGGATCACCATAAACTCATCTCACCCAGGTCACCACTTCTTCCAAAAACTTATCTCTGGCAAATTCTTTAAGTTTCTTTTCCAGAGCCATAGCCCTCACAAACTAGTAATTTAGCCTGTCTTCCAAGTTTTTGAATGTGTTTTTTCGGAATCTGCATGCAGTTATGAATGTGTGTGTATTTATAGTATACAGTCATATGAAAAAGTTTGGGAACCCCTCTCAGCCTGCATAATAATTTACTTTCAACAAAAAAGATAACAGTGGTATGTCTTTCATTTCCTAGGAAGATCTGAGTACTGGGTTATTTTCCAAACAAAGATTTTTACTAAAGCAGTATTTAGTTGTATGAAATTAAATCAAATGTGAAAAACTGGCTGTGCAAAAATTTGGGTCCCTTGTAATTTTGCTGATTTGAATGCATGCAACTGCTCAATACTGATTACTTGCAACACCAAATTGGTTGGATTATAGCTTGTTAAGCCTTGAACTTCATAGACAGGTGTGTCCAATCATGAGAAAAGGTATTTAAGGTGGTCAATTGCAAGTTTTGCTTCCCTTTGACTCTCCTCTGAAGAGTAACAGCATGGGATCCTCAAAGCAACTCTCAAAGATTGTTCAGTATCATGGTTTAGGGGAAGGCTACAAAAAGCTATTTCAGAGGTTTAAACTGTCAGTTTCAACTGTAGGGAATGTAATCAGGAAATGGAAGGCCACAGGCACAGTTTCTGTTAAACCCAAGTCTGGCAGGCCAAGAAAAATACAGGAGTGACATATGCGCAGGATTGTGAAAATGTTTACAGACAACACACAGATCGCCTCCAAAGACCTGCAAAAACATCTTGCTGCAGATGGTGTATCTGTACATCGTTCTACAATTCAGCACAATTTGTACAAAGAACATCTATATATTCTATATGATAAGCTCTTTCTTCATTCATGCCACAAACAGAGTTGCTTGTTGTATGCAAATGCTCATTTAGACAAGCCAGATTCATTTTGGAACAAAGTGCTTTGGACTGATGAGACACAAATTGAGTTATTTGGTCACAACAATAAGTGCTTTGCATGGCAGAAGAAGAACACTACATTCCAAGAAAAACACCTGGTACCTACTGTCAAATTTGGTGGAGGTTCCATCATGCTTTGGGGCTGTGTGGCTAGTTCAGGGACTGGGGCCCTTGTTAAAGTCGAGAGTTGGATGAATTCAACCCAATATCAACAAATTCTTCAGGATAATGTTCAAGTATCAGTCACTAAGTTGAAGTTACGCAGGGGTTGCATATTCCAACAAGACAATGACCCAAAACACAGTTCGAAATCTACAAAGGCATTCATGCAGAGGGAGAAGTACAATTTTCTGGAATGGCCATCACAGTCCCCTGACTTGAATATCATCGAAAATCTATGGGATGATTTGAAGCAGGATGTCCATGCTCGGCAGCCATCAAATTTAACTGAACTGGAGAGATTTTGTATGGAAGACTAGTCACAAATACCTCCATCCAGGAGGCGTCTAGAGGCTGTTATATTGCAAAAGGAGGCTCAACTAAGTATTGATGTACTATCTCTGTTGGGGTGCCCAAATGTATGCACCTGTCTAATTTTGTTATGATGCATATTGCCTATTTTCTGTTAATCCAATAAACTTAATGTCACTGCTGAAATTCTACTGTTTCCATAAGGCATGTCATATATTAAAAGGAAGTTGCTGCTTTGAAAGCTCAGCTAATAATAAACAAAAATCCAAAGAATTAAGAGGGATTCCCAAACTTTTTCATATGACTGTATGTACATTTTCATTTGCTCATGTCTTCTATATTTGCACTGTTCTGTAACTGTTTGTAATGTATGTCTTTTAAATTAAGGTATCTATTATTTGTATATGATGCTGAATTAGGTTTTAGGAACTCCAAAGCGACCAATTTAAATTGCTATACATTAATTACTGGAGAATAAAAGTGATTCTGCTTCTGATGTGGGACACCATAACATCAACCAAAGTCAGACACAGCACCGAATAGACAGAAATACTTCTGGAGATTTGCAATAAACCAACAGTGATGGAAGCAATACTCCTCAAACTTCTCATTTGTAGGGACTTCTCCTGATTACATTAATGGTTTAGTATAAAAGGAGTCGCCCAAATACCAACAATAGTAAACAAGGTCAGGATAGACATACAGTACACAGACAAGTCCAAAAGAAAAAGGATAGTGAGACTGATTTAAAGTAACATTGTAAAGAAAATAGTCTGAAATTGGAACCCTGACAAGTTGGGAAAAGATGTATGATTGGAAAATTCTAGGTTTGCCATCAGCATATTTAAGAAACAACATTATCATGGGCCCCAGGTGTGACAAAGTTCTCTGGGGAGAGACCACTCAGTGGCCTTATTGAAAAATTGTTGTGGAAATTGCGAGTTTGGAAATGTAACAGCTCATGTTTTTTTCATGAAACTCTCGTTTCATATTGTGCAGGCATTTTCTCTTTGACTTCTGCCCACTCATCCATTAATTTAGAAGTTAATGTTGCAGCCCTAATCAAGAAGTAAAAGCAGTCCACTTGAAGTCACCTATGCACCAGAAATCCTTTTGATGTTTATCTGTAACCTCCTTCAATTCTTATTGAACGTTGCAAGGCTTATCCTAAAAACTCAGTTGCTTTCAGTCTATTAAGAAAACAAACTACTCAGCCATAGGTGTCTTCATATACTCAAAGAATGTAGCTTTATTAGACTTGCCATCATGCTTATCCAAATTAACCTTACTGTAGACAGCTTTCTTCACTGTGCTGTAGCATTCATTGTGGGGTCTCTTTGCTGAACATGCCATTTCTGGAATCCCAATGCAAGTAGAGTTGTTTGAGATGTCTATATTGGGATTCTGATTTGAGAAGTTCATATTGGGGATTCCAAGAGGAAGTACATGAAAAGAAATTGACTAGTGATGAATGACCCCAAAGACCTACCCTTATGTGCATCTATTCACCACCAAAGGTTATGTGGTAACCCGAAGAATTTTAGTTTTCTTTTAATTAACCTGAATGCAGTTATAATTAGCTAAACTAGTGCTAGATTGCTTTGATTCTCTGCATGTGCATTTATCAGTAAGTAGTTGTATACTTTTAAAAGCAGAATTATAAGTCATTTTGTTCATTGTTTTCTGGAAATTACACTATAGCTCAATGATAGCAGAACAGCAGAATTAAACAAAGCAGAATGATTAACAGGCACAGGTAAATGAACATTTAATTAAATGGCAAAGACCTGAATAATTAAATAGCATGTTTCATAAACCAAAACAATTGGTTTATCAATTGGACCAAAAACCTGCTGTCACTGCAGCCTTCCAGGCCTAGAGGTAAGCAACCATAAATAGATTTATTTTAATAGTGTTGGTTGAATGAGCCCTGTAGCAGCAGTGAGCATCTTTGCTTTAATCTAAAATGGACAGTTTGGGCTTGTTAAATCCATTAGATCACATATATATAAAAAACCACTGATTAGACCTAAAAAATTTGTATTTTACTAGATTTAATGTTCAAGTAAAAGCAATGCCTATTTGCCATTCATTTTTTGCAGTTCAGAATATAGAGAGGCAAATCTCTTTCTTGCAACATTGGGTATAAGAAGTTGGTTTGATGGGGTACGGATATAAATCTCACTTATGGTGTGAGTGTTCCAAGGTTCACATTCTGAACATTGTCATCTTACTTTTGTATGCAGTGGTGTAGTTACAAAGACTAAGCCTTTGGTTCACTGTTTGACCCAAAGTAACTTAACCTTCCTGTTTTTCAAATTAAAAAAATGTCTATAGACAATTTAAGTGCATAATATGTTTTAAAGATGTTTTAGCCAAATATAATAATAATAATAATAATAATAATAATAATAAAGGAAACCATCCCTAGACAGGGTGCCTGTTTATTACAGAATACACAAATTTGCAGTCATACAGAGCCAATTTAGAATGCCTACCACAAGACATGAGGGATGCAAACATTCTCATTTTCTACAAGACCAAGGGTGACAGGAATGACTGCAACAGCTATTGTGGCATTTCACCAGCATTACGAGGAAGCTTTTTACTACAGGTGCTATGAAGTGGCTCCAGGTGCTTGCAGAGAGAGCTTACCTCTCAGTGCAGGTTTAGAGCAGAACAGCCCAGACAACAGCAGAAACCACTATACCTCACCTTCATTGATCTTACCAAGGTGATTGAGGTCATGAATAGAAAAGGCATTTTTAAGATTCTGGCCAAGATTGGCTAACCCCCAAAACTGCTCAGGATCATCAAGTCATTCTGTGAGGATATGAAAGGGACCATTGTATATGACCGTTCAATGTCAGAGTCCTTCAACATACTCGGTGTGGCGCAGGCGTGTGATCTCTCTCCGACCTTGTTTGGAACTTCCTTTGTGGTCCTGCTTAAGTATGCCTCTGGAGAAGAAACAGATGGCACCTATCTCCATGTAAGTTCACATTGGGACCTCTTCACACTATCAAGGCTTCAAGCAAAGATCAAGATGCAGATGTGACACACCAGAGATTTCCTGTTTGATGATGATGTCACTGCACACACTTAGCAGGAGTTATAAGCACCACTGTGCAGAATCCTGCAAGGAGTGTGGCCTCATGGTCAACCTAAACAAGACACAGCTGGTGGGTCAAGACCTCATCAGTATTGTGAACTATGAGCTGGAAGTCCTACTCAACAATCTTGGACAACCTGTTACTGTATTTGAAAGTGAGATCAACAAGTGCATCACAGTGGCAGCTACAACCTATTCAAGACTGATAAAGAAAGCATCGTCCAACAGTGAATTCACAGAGAACACCAAAGTTGAGGTGTGCTGCACACAAAACAGCGGTTCAACACTTGCCTAAGGCAAGTATTCAGAGTTACTTGCAGAGACAAGGACACCAAGGACACAATACTTGAGAGAGCAGGCACCACCTCCATCTTTACGTTTTTCAAGCACAGATGTAAGTGCTGGATGGGTCATGTTTCATGTATTGCCAATTGTCAAATACTCAAGAACGTCCTCTATGGAAAAGTAGCATGTCTACAAGTATGACCTCAAGCGTGAACACCACTGCTTAGCACGTGGCACTTGGGTTGCCTTAGACAGCAGTGTCTGGAAGCAGCAGGTGATGAAGGGTCTCTCTTGAAACCAAAGTAATGCAGAAAACTGACAATGAGAGAGCTCAAAGGGTTAGATGCCCAAGGTATTAGAAGTATTAGAGCTACGTGAGTGTTCTGCTACACAGTGTGAGGCATGGACTGCCACTTTTGTATTGGACTTCAAAGCCTAAGCAGACACTTTTATAACCAGTATACTAGGGGCACAAGTGCATAATTCCTCGGGATCGAAGGTTGCCTACTACATGACCAATTTAGACTGCCTGTTCTTCACTTACCACTTTGTAATCTGGGGGACAAAATGGCATATCTATAGTCAAAACAAACACACAGAAGTCAACAGCATTAACTGCTGCTCTATGCTTATTTTATTTGATAATTTGTGCCTGTCATATTTTTATCTAGTTCAAGTAAGCATTTCACTTTCTCGGTTTCTTTCTTGTGAAGGATCTTGTCAATTATGTATGAAATACATAAATAAGCCTCAGTTGTTTGTTAAAACATTTTTAATCTTTGCACTCACTTAATGTTTACTTCAGACAGGTCAAACTACTTTGCTACTCAAGAATCAGATCAAAACTAACCATGTGAACTTGTGGACATAAAAAAATGGCAGTGGCAAATTAATAGCCTTCTACATACTGAGTAAACTTAATAAATTCTCTAATGAAACATTAAATGCAGATCTTGATAAACACCTCTAACCTAATGTACTTAATAATATTTAAAAGTACTACTGGATTGAAATTCATGGTTACAGGTTATATCAAAAAGAGCAATGTTTACTTTACCAATAGCCCAACAATGCATTTTAACTCACCATACTTTGCTCTGTTAAGCACATCCCTCTGCCTGCACCTTTTCAAATCCTTTTATATTAAAAGCTTCACTCCAGTAGGTGTTGTGGTCAAATCACAGCAGGACTAGACAGCAGGCCATGAAATACAGAAAAACTTTGACCCCGCAAATGTGGGCACTCAAAACAGGTCAAATGCTGAGAGTAAGCAGGATTCAAATCACTTGTATAAAGGTGACAGATTAAGAGATTTTGTAGCATGACATCTTATTAAGACAAAATATACTTTCCCCATAGTCAAGGTAAACTAGTTTATTTATATATTTTTCAATATATATAGTTTAGCTACATAATTTCACTCATACAGAGCATTTGCTCAATAGTATTGCAAAAATCAAATGAGTGTGAAGGAGCAACAGCAATTATATTTTCTGTGTCTTTCTGATGTTTAATGTTCAAGTTACAATTTTGTGCAATCAAAGACCAAGGAATCAAATAGCAGTTAAATTTTCTGTGCATTTTTTGTTTAATTTTCAAGTTATAATTTTGTGCAATCAAAGACCAAAGAATCAGTCTCTGATTAGTGTTGTAGGTATTCTTCAAGAAGATGACAGGGTTATGATATGTAAAATCCGTTGTAGTAAGGCTAGACAAGTCAATCAAAATTTCGAAGGCCAATAGTAAAGCCAAGGTCTCCTTCTCAATGGTTCACAAATTCATTTAATTTTTGGTGATTTTAATTAAAAAATAACATAAATGTTGTTCCAGTCCATACTCATGATCATGTAAGAAAGCTCTAATTCCATCTACATACAACGTAAATGGCAACTAGAAGGGAGGAGCAGCAACAGGAAGAGTCATTAGTAAAGCATTTGCATTTTCAGATTTGTTCTAAGAATCTTTAGACCTTACCTTAGTAAACCTGGCAGAGTGGATACCACACTAGGAAACACTATATGAATTCTCAGTCATTCCGAAAAGTGTCAACGTTGTTTATCTTTTTTGTTTTAGGCATTGTAAATCCATTGATGAGTGTGATTTTTACACCAAAAAGTTATATCTGATTGTGAATGATTTAAATTTAAAAAACAAGTAACAGCTGGTACTTAAAAATAACATTTGGCTAGGTTCAAGGTGAGGTTATCATTTACTAGGTATAAAAATATTGCCTCAAAAGTTGGAAAATCCTGAATAAACCACTGGATCGTCTAAGTACAGTAATTTTAACAATTTTCTGTTAATCCTGTTAGTAATATTATTAATGTACATTGTTATAAAAATGGCTAGGAGTAACAAATGTAGACATACTGTACCTGGTGCACATGGAGTCTGAGGTACTTTTTAATGTCCCTTTAGCAAATCAAATTTCCTCATGGAATGTGCTACGCTAGTACAATCAATCTAGAAACTTAGAAACTGCATTTACTCATAATGAGTACAAACTGACAAATTCTATATGACTTAGGCACCAAAATACATGGTGAGCTTCATAGGCTATTTCTCTAAACAGCCAGATCATTTTCTATATCTTCACAGTGTGAACGCTGGCCCCGGCACAGACAGACGGACAGCATATTTTTGCCCAACACACTGTTTATTGACACACTATTTACAACATAAAAGTCCTAGTGCACACTCACACGACCCCAGTGCCTCTGCACCGATTTCCCCAAAGTCCAGGCCCACAGTCTCTTGTGCCTTTCTTCCTGGCCGCCTCCTGTCCGCTCTCCAGCTCAGTCCTTCTGCCTCCCGACTTCCACCAATGACTGGAGGGAGGCGGCCCCTTAAATAATGCCCCGGATGAGCCCCAGGTGCTTCCTCCATCCTTGGCCACGCCCCAGCGTGGCGGAAGTGTCGGCTGCCTTCCTGGCCGCTCTCCGGGCGCCACACAATGTCTTCCCCCCGGCACTTCCTGGTGTGGCGGAAGTGTCGGGTTCCCGGGATAATCAGGCACCGGGGCGCCGCCTGGCGGTGGCCACGGGTCCCTACAGGGCTGGGCTTCAAAGCCCTGTACCTGAGGCCCCGTGCCTAACCAGGACGGACGCCCCACTCTGTCTGGAGGAGGCACTCGCCCTCCTCCGGTCCTCAAGCGCCCCGCCGGGCTCCTGCCCGACCGGCAACCGCGACGGGATAAACCGGCATCGGGCGCCGCCTGGCGGTGACCACGGGCCCCTACAGGGAAGGGCTTCCGTGCCCTCAACCCGTGGCCCCCAACAGAACCAGGACGGACGCCCTCGCGGTCTGGAGGAGGCACAAGCCCTCCTCACGTCCTCCTGGCCCCGCCGGGCTCCCGCCCGGCCGGGGCCACAGTGCCCCACCGCTAGCGAGGACACGTGGGTCCGAACGGCACAACCCGAAAGGGCAGCACGTCCCCAGCGAGGGTCCTACTATGTCCCCAGGGTCCAACACGGCACCCTGGGACATCCGTCTTCGGCACCCTCGCCGGCGCAAACGTCCCCCTGTGGTCTGCGCCGCTCTCGCCCCCGCTGTTCCCCAGCGGGGTCACTGTAGGCCTCCGGCGTGGAGCACTCCGCGAGCGCCCGCTCCAGGCGGGCAGGTCCCCGCCGACGCCGGCCCCAGCGCTCGCCGGGCTTCGGGCCTGTAAAATAAAGAAAAGAGGGCCAGAAGCACAGCGAGGACACTCATCCCAGCGCTCCGTCGGTCTCCGATCGACCGTGCTTCTGCCCCCCTCCGACAGCCCCAACTTGCCTGCTGAAGTCCTCCGCCGCAGGTTCCATGCCCGCCCGCCGTCCGCGGCACGCTCGCAGGCGGCTCGCCCAGCCGCCCAGGGATCTCCTCTGCCCGCACAGCGGACGGCCTTCTCCGACGCCGCGCTCCAGCGCCGCGTCCTCTTCCTATCGGAGGAACCGGCATTCACCCTTCGGTTCCTCCTTCTTTTCTTGGACGCGCTGACGGTCTGGGTCTGAGCACAGCGAAAGCTCAAATCCAGCCCCGTCTGCGTCCAGGCAGAGCGACGGAGACAGTTGCAGGCTTGGAGCGCAGGGCGCTAGGACCCAGGGCACTCAGCAGCCCCGATCCTACCAGCCCCTGCATATTCGAGCTCCTCGCCTCGCTAGCTGTCTGCACCGCGGCGTCTGCTGTCGGGAGGTTGCTTACTTGGAGCTGATCGTCCCGTAAACGGTCACAGCCATGTTCGGCAAACCTCCCCGCTTGCTTTACGGGGACGGTACTACTCACCACCCCCGCCGTGTTCTGCCGGCCTCCGGTTCCAGCGCCGCGCCGATCCTCCGTCTCACTCGGTGTCAGTCCCGACGCGACCGCCTTCTCCATCAGCTGCTCACACTGCGCGGCGAGAACACGTAGCAGCTCCTCTAAAGACGGCTTGGCGGGCCGAAGGGACTCCTCCGACGACGCCGAGCCGCTGGTGGAAAGAGAGAGACAGACGTCGGTGGGCTTACCTGTCCATCAGCTCCACGCGACGCCTGCCTCCTCTGGGCCACTCCCTCTGGCCCAATCGGGTCTCGGTTTGGCACGAGACTGGCGTTCCTTGGGCCCGCCTCTATCCAATCATCGGCGGGCACGCAAGACACACCGCCAATCCCGTGCCTGTCAGCGGGCGGGACTTCCAGCCCGCGGCCATCTTGTCTCCCCTGTTTTGGCTGCGGAGACGTGCCTCTTCGCCGCACCGCAGCTGCGGCTTCGACTTCGCGGTCTTCTCAGCGGCCGTCGCCGCGCTGCCGACAGCCCGTGGCCCGGCGTGCTCCTGCCACAGACGCTGATCCGTTCGTCCCTCCCTGCGGAGAACAAGGTACATCCAACCCCGCAGGGCAGGGTACTCACCTCCCGAATCCCGTCGTGCTGAGGCCCCTGCCTCGGTGTGGCCTTCATCGGCCACGCCGCCTGGCTGTCCGTCTCAACAACGCGGCTCTCGGAGCCCGCTGCGCTCCAGCGAGGTCCGTTCCTCCTCCGCACCCGGGGATGGCCTTTCTTCGGTCCGGCGGCGGTTTCCGGGTAAAACGCTCCCGCGGGGCCGTGCACGGGCCGCTCCTGCGGCCAGTGTGGGTCCGCTGCTGCGCGGGCCGTTCACAGACATATTTGTTATTAACAAAGCAGGTCCCCGTCTTGTACCAGACGGATCATCCTGCCGACTACGCCACTGTGAACGCTGGCCCCGGCACAGACAGACGGACAGCATATTTTTGCCCAACACACTGTTTATTGACACACTATTTACAACATAAAAGTCCTAGTGCACACTCACACGACCCCAGTGCCTCTGCACCGATTTCCCCAAAGTCCAGGCCCACAGTCTCTTGTGCCTTTCTTCCTGGCCGCCTCCTGTCCGCTCTCCAGCTCAGTCCTTCTGCCTCCCGACTTCCACCAATGACTGGAGGGAGGCGGCCCCTTAAATAATGCCCCGGATGAGCCCCAGGTGCTTCCTCCATCCTTGGCCACGCCCCAGCGTGGCGGAAGTGTCGGCTGCCTTCCTGGCCGCTCTCCGGGCGCCACACAATGTCTTCCCCCCGGCACTTCCTGGTGTGGCGGAAGTGTCGGGTTCCGGGATAATCAGGCACCGGGGCGCCGCCTGGCGGTGGCCACGGGTCCCTACAGGGCTGGGCTTCAAAGCCCTGTACCTGAGGCCCCGTGCCTAACCAGGACGGACGCCCCCACTCTGTCTGGAGGAGGCACTCGCCCTCCTCCGGTCCTCAGCGCCCCGCCGGGCTCCTGCCCGACCGGCAACCGCACGGGATAAACCGCATCGGGCGCCGCCTGGCGGTGACCACGGGCCCCTACAGGAAGGGCTTCCGTGCCCTCAACCCGTGGCCCCAACAGAACCAGGACGGACGCCCCCTCGCGGTCTGGAGGAGGCACAAGCCCTCCTCACGTCCTCCTGGGCGTCCCGGCCGGGCTCCCGCCCCGGCCGGGGGCCACAACAGGTAAATGTCAGTTTGATAGCATTATCTCTGTATGCAAGCTGTTTAATGGGCTTCAGATTATCTACTTAAATATCATAATACAATGTGAAGACACCTGAAAATAATTCAAGATGAGCAGAAAAATATTATAAACCTCTACAGATTCAAACAAAATACATAAGTTATCTTTGTAGATCAGCCAATATAAAATTTGAACTTTGATCTGATTAAATGACATGTCGCAGACCAAATGCAGAAAAAACGTCACCAAAACCCTTTCAATTACTGATGCAATTGCTTTATTTAATGGAACAGATATCTTGTATCCACACATATAATTGTTAACAAATAGTGATAAACTAAACTAGGTTTTGTTCTAGGCAATGCTTCAGCACAACCAATGAAAATGTGCTCAGATAGTTTCCATAGTATTAGCATTTGTCTTTTTGGCATTTGGCAATGACACATGACACATTTGGTAGAATCATACAACATTCAAGTTTTCTTGGTCAACAGAAATGTCTAAGTATTAGATGATATTTTTAAATTTCTAAATCATCAGTTAGACGATGATCATGGGCAGCTGACATCAAATTATGGTGGCACCACAGCAGGCACCACAATTTAAATGCTGAATCCATTTTAGATAATGATGCATATGGTGATTACTATTTAGACACCATATTACTGTCACTTTTCTGAGGAGACATGCAAGTAGGAATGTCATTGTACTATGTACACATGACGACAAACTTAAACTTGAAATAACCAAAACACATTTCAGCTGCTGGAATTACTGGACTTGTAACAATTATTGCAAGATCAGGGTAATTCTTTTGTGCCATAATAAAACTACTCTTGTGATGAAGATCAAGAATTTGCTATATATGACAGAAATCCCTTTTACCTTAAGTCTTTCTTAGCCAAAGTAGGTGAATGGAAACCTAATAGGCTTTGTTTAATATCATGTAAGAAGATACTTCTCAAGTCCCCATCCAACATCTCAAGACTGTCTGCATCTAGTTTTTTTAAATGTGCATGAATGATATAGTAGCTTGAGCACATTGATCTAACAACTGGACAGCATGTTTCTGCCTTAGGGTTTAGAGACAGAGGCAACTTTACATGCAGTAAATTCATTACCTAATGTAAACATAACACATTTCACTGACAGTCATTAGATACACTTAAACAACAATGCATGTTAACATTAAATCTGATTCCAAAGCTTCTGATCACAATGATAACCAACTCTTGATACAAAACTATGAAGGGTTCAAGATTATTGTTAATGAAGTTGTTCTAATCAGTCAGACATTTTTTTTAATTTGAGTAAGAGACTAACTTTTTGAACCTTGTGATTTCTTTTTAACATTAAGCAATGTGCAATTATATGACCCAGGTTTCTAAAATACAAATAAACACGTTTCTGTTGTGCAGTAGGCTTTCTTGCTTAATCCCGTATTAAATTACTATGCAAGGTCCTAGTCAAACCTCAATCCATACCTTTAATTTGCAGTGTAATTCCACCAGAGTGTCATGAACTGAACTAAACTACTGTATACAAGGACAGTGTGTGAGGGCCTAATGTTATTTTCCAGCCTGTGTAACAGAATACTGTGGTCAATGGGTACTGTGGTTCCCACATTCAGAAGAGGCTGTCTGCTGTGTGAAGAATTTTTATCTCTAGGTTGGGTGCTGACTGCACACAGAGGAGCCGTCTAATTGTGTGATCTTTTTTTTTTTTTTTTGGTTTTCTGCACTTTCCTGCTGGGTTGTAGAGATTTCATTACTTTATTGTTATCATGGCGGCACATCCAGATGTGGCAGCTCTGCACTCTCCTCAATTCTTCTTTTGTTATTTAACTGTTTTTATAATTCTGCTAAGGACCATAAGTGCGAATTATTCATATAGTTGCACAGGGTTGCTTAATACTGGACAAAGCTGTAAATGCATTTTTCGCAATTATTTTAACTTCACGTGTATCCCAATGGAGATAGCCCAAATACAGGCATCTCCCTGGATCACCATCCTGCCGAGGTGGAGACAGAGGCAGCATTGGGAAAGAAAGCAGAAAGTGGGGACAGTGTGCAGGTGTACAGGCCTGGCCATCGCTACCAAGCATCTATCAAATGTCTGGTCACTTACCAACAAACTAAATAATTTAAGACTGTGGCTCAATACACAATGATCTATGAGGGACTGCTACATGCTGATTTTTATAGAGACATGGCTCAACAACCTGGATCCTGATGGAGCTGTGGAGCTAACTAGCCAGTCAGTGTATCGAGCCGACAGGACAGTGAACTCTAGTAAGAGCTAGGGCAGAGGGCTCTGTGTCTATATAAGTAATGACTGGTGCACAATCCACACTGCTATAAAGAGTTACAACTCACCAGATTTGTAATACATAATGCTCAAATGTAGGCCATTTTATCTATCAAGGGAATTTTCTATTGCTATCATTATGGCGGTATATATTCCACCTCAATCTAATGCTAAGCTAGTGCTGGCACGACTGCACTGGATATCAGTAAACACTAGGGTGCTCACCCAGGTGCTGTCTGCATTATTGCTGGGGACTTTAACCAGACAGATCTTCAAACTGTGGTCCAGAAATTTTACCAACACTTGCAGTTCTCCACCAGGGCATCAAACACCCTGGATAAATTACATAACAAATATAAGACTCATAAAAAGTCCTTCTTACCCAATGGACACTTTATTATTTTTGATGCCTGCATACATAACTCTTATCCATTAAACTTAAGCTGTTACAAAGACAGTGACAATTTGACCAGAGCAAGCCGTATCACAACACAAGGACTGCTTTGAATGCTCCTAGTGGGAACTGTTTGCTCAGTAGGCCGTACGGGGCACGGACATACATCCACTGTTCTTTTCTATATCTGTAGCTGTGTGGATAATGTCACTATGGACAAGAATGTAAAACAATTTCCAAATATGAAACCAAACAAAGAGGTGAAACACCTTTTAAAAGCATGTAACCAGGCATTTAAATTTGGGGATCCCATAGCCTAGAGTGTTGCCATGTCAAACCTGAAACGAGCTTTAAAAAGGCCAAAGACATCTACAGGAAACACATGGGAGATAATTTTTACAGCATGGATACCAGGAGCAAGTGGAAAAGAATTACAGCTATTACTGACCACAATGGCAGCCCTGTCTCTCCCCACAGTGATGCCACATTGGCCAATGATCTCAACACATTTTTTGCTCACATTGAATCTAGCAACCCAACTGCACCTGGAAAGATTATAGCCACAGAGCATGCCAAATCTCCCACCTTCAAACTGAGCATGTATGATGCACGGCGCACATTGCGGAGGGTCAATCCACAAAAAGCTGCTGGACCGGAGGAGTTTCACGATAGCCACTTAGAAACTGTGCTGAGCAGCTTGCTGAGGTATTTACAAATTCTTTAATCCCTCTTTGACATTGGAAATTGTATTGCGTAAGTGCCAGTACCAAAGAAAACCAATATCAGTAGTATGAATGACTATCGTCCAATCGCTCTGACACCGATAATAATGAAGTGCTTTGAAAGACTGGTTCTCTCTTACAATAAAGCAAACATTCCTGCCTCCCGGGACTCATATTAGTTTGCACACAGAGCTAAAATATCTACAGAGGATGCCATCTTTCTAGCTCTGCACACAACCCTGACTCATCTAGAGGGACATGGCACATACATGAGGATGCTATTTGAAGATTTAGATCTGCTTTCAATACTGTTGTTCCCTCCTAGCTCATCCATAAACTGCACCAGCTGGGCCTCAGCATACCTTTATGTAATTGTATGGTAAAGTGTGCCGCTGCTCAGAAAAAGGTGGCAGTTTTAATAAATAAATAATTAATTGGCCGGCTTGTTCCATGTGGGTGTGTGTGCTTACACAGCTGCTGGGGGTGGAGGAGTAATTAGGGTGAGATACACCTGCACATGAGGGTGTGGTCTGTCTCCATTGCTTCATTGGCTTCTTCCTGTGGTGTGCGACTGAGATGCTGCATCCATGGAAGCAAATAAGAAAGAGCAGGCACATGAAAATGGGAGAATCAGAAGAGGAAAAAAAGAAAAGAGGAAAGGAGGTTAAAAGTTGGAGAGAAAATTTAGGAGTGGGAGAAAGCCAGTGCAGGTGGACGAGAAAGATAGAAGGAAGACAGTTGGGAGGAAGTCCCTGGAAGAAGCCTGTAGCCAATGGTCAGGGTTTGATGGCCACTCCAGCTTAGTGACCTGGAAGCTGGAGTGACTGTCACGCACTGCTCAGTTGGAGCAACAGAGGGAGGCAGCATGGCTGTAGGGGACTTGGAAGGCTCAGTAAGGCATCCTGCGGGAGAGCCATGGACCACAGGGACACAAGCCTGGAAGCAGGATTCAGAGGCTCAGAGATGGTGCCCTGCCAGAAACCAGAGACAGCTACAGGGGTCCGAGCCTAAAAGCAGCCCTGAAACTGGACTGCCAGTTAGGAACCTACTTGGCTGCAAGAGCCCATATACAGGGTTAAGCTAAGGAGACGACTATTTTAAAAAATTGCACCAGGGTTCATGTTTTTATGGACAGCTTCCTGCACTGTCCTTGTTTTTAACCTGCTTTTAAAGGATTATTTATTTTATTGATTTTAACCTCCACTCTCACAGACATTTTATTGGATTATTTATTTATTGAACATTTTGGATGTACTGCACTTAATTAACACTGTTTTGGTTTTCCTGGTTTTAATAAAAGCACTTGTGGATTTTATGAACCAACCCCTTGCTTTGTGTTGTGTCTTCATCCACTGGCTCATCCCTTGGGTACTTTATCGGTGTTAGCGAGTTCAAGAGGCTCCCTGGAAGGACTCGGTAATGTGGTGCCAATCTGCATTGTCACAAATTGGATCCTCAGCTTCCTGTTGGACACCATCAGGTGGTACAGCTGGACCCCCATTTCTCCTCCACCATAACCCTAAACACGAGCACAACACAAGGCTTGTACTGAGCACAATCCTTTACTCCCTTTTCACTCACAATTGTGCACCTGCAAACACCACCAATACCATCATAAAATTTGCAGTGATTGGGCTAATTTCCAATAATGATGAATCAGCCTTAAAAGCGGAGGTGAAAAATCTAGTGAGATGGTGCTCAGTATTTCATATATATGGACAGTATTGTCTTAATAAATTATTTCAAGCAATGTCCTATGAGCTGTTAAATTTACTGAACTGGATAAGCAGATAAGAGAGTGCAACAGCTGCAATGAGTTCAAGCGCATCAAAAAGAATGTCACAAACACTTAAATCACATCAGCTTATAGTGCCAAACTGACCTGCCAGTTTGTCTTTCGACTGTGAGTGAAAATGTTCTTCCTTAAAGGAAGTCAAACTGAGCAAAGGAAAAGCATGTAAATTCCTAAAAGGAGATAAATTAGACCTGAGTTAATTTGGGGCTAAGTGTTTTAAGATAAAAATGTGACTCTCTGAGCCCCTACACTAATGAATTAAATAAATTATATTTTAGTGGTAATTGTGACATTAATCCAATTACCCTAATATCAAATTTTGGAGATACCAAATTTCTCTCAGAGACAAATAATGTTTCATTTGTCTTTGGAAAAATTATGCTTTACTAAAGATAAAAACAAGGTTATAGTTTCTTCCATATGTTTGAAATATGGCAAAGAATTTAATTGTTTAAGTAGTTTCTACAGTTAGGTCATTTTCCAAGTGGAGTGAAAAGCATCACAAGATTGAAATAAGTATTGGCCTGCAGCCACATAAACAAGGAGCCCAAAGTCTTAATGACTTCTAATCAGCTCTTCCTGTCACAAGTTTAAACTCCATATTTATAAAAACAAACAACAAGGAACATTAAAAAAACACAATGTCATTCTTTGAGAGTTAAAGAAAAGGCCACTGAATAAAAATATGGTACTTGATTGTCACATTCTTTACAGTATATGTAAAATGTTGGTATACTTTTTTCCAGCTTAAATTCTTAGCATCAATCTTACTTCTACCCTATAACCTCCATCAATCATTTGGCTTCTGTGTTTTATTTAAAAAAAAAGATATACATGTAAAGAAATACTGACATTTAGAATCACTAAGCAGTGCAGCTCAAATCCCTCAACCAACCAGCAGCTTAATTCTAGACTGCATTTTACGCTTGTGTGGAAAGCACAGTGGTGCAGGAATAGGCTTAAGCCTACGCAACCTTTAATTGATTAAAGCGGATTTAGAAATGTTATATTGGTATTGTTTTTGTTTGTGTTTGTGTGTTTTCGGTGTCCGAGAAAAGGTAAATTTAAATGTTTTAAGTGAACCTTAAACCTCTGACTGCTGTGTGTTACATAGGGCAACTGTAGATTTTAATTGTGTGGTCTACACTCAGTATAAAGTCCTGTACAAAGTACAGTATAAATTTAAAAATATTGCTTTTATTTTTTTTTAATTGGTAGCATTTGAACAACATCCTTGTCTACTATTGTTTGCTTTAAATGTACAGAATTTGAATGTAATTATAAGAGTAATCATATTTTTGAAGATGGGAGGTTTGAATCACAAACTGTAAAATAAAAATTAACTTTACACTTACACATACACTTATTATCTGGAATGCAATTCTTTCATAATCTTTGGATGACTCAGATCAATGCATTTTGAACCAACAATCCATTAAATAAAACATTTCTATTGTCGGAGATGGCTGGGGTGGCAACCCGGCCGGGATGCCCAGGAGGACGGGAGGAGTGCTTGCGCCTTACCCAGACCATGTGGGGGCAGCCGTCCTGGTACCTTTGGGGGCCACGGGTACAGAGCTTTGAAGCTCAACCCTGTTGGGGCCCATGGTCACCACCAGGGGGCGCCCCAATGCCTACAGAGCCCTGGACCTCAGCACTTCCGCCACAGCTAGAAGTGCTGGGGGGAAGAGGAGCAGGGACACCTGGAGTGCTTCCAGGGATGCAGACTATAAAAGGGGCCGCCTCCCTTCATACAATGGCTAGAGTTGGGAGAGAAGAGAGCTTGGTGGAGAGGAGTGGAGGTGGCCTGAAGAAGTGACAGAGGCATTGTGTTGTGACCAGGACTTTGGGGACTGCACTTACTTGTAAATATGGCAAATAATCGTGTGTTGGGTGAAGCCAACGTGTCCGCCTGTCTGTGTCCGGGTCAGCTACCACACTATATAATACTGTATTCCTATAGATGAAATGGGATTTGCTTTTATGCATATTTGTACAAAGCTTTGCAAAGTCACAGTTCCAAAAGACTATGTATATACTGACAGATGCACCACCAGAATTTTTTTTTTGCCATTTATTATTGCTTTTAACTTTGGTCATTTATAGTCAGGATTTTATGGATTATATTTCCTCCAATAGAGTTGGTTGCAGACAGAAGCAACAGACTATGATGTTGAGAAGTGCAAATAGCCTGAACGCTTATAACAGAACATGCACACAGTCCAAGGCTCATAGAAGTGGGTAGCAACAGATCAGTGGCAGAGGTGTAGCAAGCTTAAAGAAGAAAAGGGTATGTTTAAAATGGGTAAAAAGGGTTGTGAACTTTTAAAAAAGTGGACAGTGCAGATTTTAATAAAAATTACCGGGAGGCAATTAGAAGGCAGTGCAACATTCACCTTAATAAAATGTGTCTGTGTGTCTGTCTATGTGTCTATCTGATTGCTACTGTATGCCTCTGCCATTCCAAAAGATGGTACTTTACAAACATTTTTAGTAATAAAATGCATTGTATTTGTCATTCCAATAGATGGAGCATCACAAGCAACGCTGCTTTTACAAACATCATACCAAATGGCATATTACAAAGATATATGCAATGTATTTGTCATTCCAACAAATGGCACATCAGAAGCATTTGTATTAATGCATTCTATCACTACATGCTTTACAAAATATATTCCAATAGATGGTACACTGCAAACCAGATGGGTATGATAATTTATTTTTCACAAAATATATTCTGAACATAAAAATTCAGGCCAGAAGTAACATCATTCTTGCAATACATAACAGCAAGCATAGCCTTGGTGTACTTATGAACTTTTTAATACTACCATATCTTATTGAAAGCCATTAAACTAACAGTTTAATTGCATTATGAATTGAAACAAAATATGTACACCATTTTTTCTGGTCAAATGCCACCAGTAAGACAAAAAGATTTAATAAAAAAGTAATTTCAGTTACTCTCAGTGCCTGCTTTGGAGTAGTCACTTAAGGCAACCACATTGTGAATGATCATCTGTTCTGCCAATTTGGCTGAGACTTTGCTTGCAGTTGGAGTGTTTTTGTATCCATTTTTCCTGAGTATTGCTGTTATTTTTATGAGCACAGGGTAAGTACTTAACATTGAGATAAAGTTGTTGTCACATCCTAAATTGGCCATTTGCGAGCAAATGTTCTTTATTTTCCCAGTTCCTCGAAGCTGCTAGGATTGACTCCATCTGCCATAAGCCAATAGCTGGATTAAGTGGATTGAGACAATAGCATGATAAAAGCTATTACCATACCAGAAGAAAAAGTAGCTTACTACCAAAAGCAAACCTGCCATTTGGTTTTAAATAATCATTGGGTAATGGAGAAGTTAGCTCTGCTTCCTCATAAGTACAGTGTGCTACTCTTAAATTCTGCTTTTGGATGTTGTTGTGAGGTTTTCTTGTTGTCTACAGTGTCCACCACTTTTTGTCAGTGAGTGCTCAGGTTTGCCTATTGCATTTCCAAAGATGTGTGCATTCAGAGAACTGGTCATTTCAAATTTGGCCCCATATGAGTGCAAGCATGGGTGAGTTCTACAGTGGACCTACAATGGACTGCCACCCTTTCTACTGCTGTTCCCTGCCTTGCACCCTGGGCTAACAAGATGGGCACACAGTGACAATGAATTGCATTACATAGGTATAGGGATATTACCTCACTTAATCTCATCTCATCTTTCCAACCACCTTTCCTGGTGAGGGTCAGACCATTTAAAGATATTATGATATTGATAATTCAGTGATCAAGTGTCTCCTAATTACTTTTTCTCCTTTTTAATATTATCTGTCCTAGGTTTAGAAGATGACCACTATATTATTCAGAAACGTTTTACCTTCAGTCAGAAAGTCTTTCCTGGCTTGATAGCTACTGCATGTTCAGCAACAGATAGTTTTATTCCAATCAGTGGAAGTGCTTTAGAAAATATAAAAGTTAAAAAAAAAGCCAAAACAACAGTGCCAAATCATAAACAATTGCAACACAGAGCAAATATACAGTAGGCAGCCATCATTATATGTGCTTTGTTTCTGTAGCATAAAAACAGCAGGACACTCACACAAACAGCTGTGGTTCATTAAACCTGAAAGATATATCAGTGTTCACAACCAACAGTTATCTTATATTTATCTAAGAACTACACTTAGTACAAGCTTCTCAGTGCATATGCTGGCATGTGGTATTTACTGTAAGACCGCTATTGCGTCAAATAAATAAAAAGAATAACGTTTTTGATTTCTATAGTACATTGTGGTTATTTATGTGTTGTGGGTATGTATTCAAAGGGCTTAAATGTGAGGTCACTATATATTGAAGTATTAATAAAAGGACCATTGTCAGTCTAAAAATCATCAATGAAATTCAAGGTCATTCTGGAAATTATGATTTGGTATTTTCAGAAAATACAGTTCCCAGTAAATGGAGAAAAAACCTTAAAGCTAGCTGTTGACAAATGTTCTGCTTTGTAAAGATGTATTTATTATCAGATTTATTATTTGTGATTTAAAATTTTACATTTAAATTTAAATCTTTCCATCCTTAAGGTTAAAATGAAAAATAATTAAAGGTTTAGCTGTCTTTAAGATATTTTAAATGTTTCATTAAACATGAGTTCAAAATTTGAAACATACTTGGCATATTTCATTATGTGTTACTTCAGTACATCCTTATCTCTTTATGCATCTTTTTCTGTCTTCACATGCAATCTAGTCTTGTTAAAGTAATCTGAAAATTAATTAATGCTTAATTTTTCGTTTCAAAAATAATACGCTGTTCACAAGACTTTATACAAAGTACTTATTGAGCCTGCTTTTGCTATCAAAAGATTGGGGAGAGTGTATTGGAAGACCTTTATGTAACACTTTCAGACTAATAAGCAATTCAGTTATATTGCCGTTCGTCTTACTGCTCCTTCTAGTAGGCAGACCCCAAATTGGTCTCTGTCCTTAGGAAGTAGGCATCATGTATCTCACTAACCTGAAACAGGATGATTCTAACGTCCCATAAATAACCAGAAACGTTTATATTTACAGTTATATTGTTATGCATGCTTTTGTACTGTATATTCATGATACAGTTGAATTGCTGTAAAAAATTGCTAGCTAAACCGTGATTACTGACTGATTGCATGGTGTGTCCCAAACTTGTTTTCGGTAAATACATTTGATATGTTGCTAGAGTCTAAAGAATCTTTTATGTATGAGTACTGAAGTGAAGCAGAGATCCAGATTTTTATCATACAGCAGCTAGAGACCACTCCTGGGACCACAGGGCCGGAGCTAATAATACAGTAAAGTTGAGTTTATAAAGGGAAAATTCATGTACACACACCCACACTCACACAACAAACCTGACACAAACCCATGGACACATACGGGAAACCTCACAGGGCTAGTGTTTGAACTCTTTGGAATTATGAAGCCATGTTAATAAACAACAATAACCAATTAACAACAATTAACAATTTTTAATACTTAATTCATGTTAATAAGCAATTACAATGCATTTCCATTTAATAAGTTAAGTTAATTTGTATAGCAATTACAAAAGCATTAAATAAAGTAGGTACTGAAAAAAACTCTTCAAATGTAATAAAATAAATATGAACAGTTAAAGTGAAAGCAACTCTACAATAAAATGACATCAGAAAGTGTAGAGAATTAATAGAGGCTCCTAACTTGCGCTAGCCGGAGTGATCATATCATCCCCCATTTTGCACACACTGCGCTGGCTCCCAGTGTTTTATAGAATACATTTTTAAGTTTTGGTACTTACTTTCAGAGCTTTGCATGGACAACCTCGTGAGTACCTAACCAGCCTGCTCCAACGCCATACAGCTTGTCAGACTCTCAGATCTGGGCAACAGGGCCTTCTCGTTGTCCCATGGACTCGGCTAAAAACCATTTGGGATCGCACCTTTCAGTCTGTGGCACCAAAACTATGGAATAGCTTGCCTTGTGGTCTGCATGGAGTCGAGTCTGTTGATTCTTTTAAAAAACAACTAAAAACATTTCTTTTTAAACAAGCTTTCAATCAGTGCTGAATAGTTTGTTTGTTTATTTATTGTTTTTATTGGTTTTGTTTATGTTTTGTTTTAACTGTTCCTTTTGTACTGTGTTTGCTGTTCAGTGCTCTGTGACCTTTTGTCTGTGAAGGGCACTATATAAATAAACTACTACTTCTCCTACTGATAGCATTACATAATCCAAACTCTTCAATCGTATATTACGTTATCAGTTTATCCAAAAAACATGATTTCTGCCTTTCCAGAAAAAGCACATACTGTTCAACATTATCAAAATTACACATTTTGCATTACACATATTCTTCAAAGACTCTATTGGCATTGCTAGTCATGAAAGGGTTTTATATTAATTCTATATTATAGAAATGAGTTTCAAATTTTGTATTACTTGACTTATTAGAAATAACATGCTTAGTTTTTCATATTATTCTGCAGTATCTGAAGTTGTACTTGTATAAATTTCAAAGAAGATTAAGTTAAACACAAATTTCATATGGCAATTATCTGATACCTTTCCCCATATGGCCTTTTAATCTGTACAGTTAATATTATGTTTCTCCTCAATCAAAAAGTTTTGCATTTAATTAAAATATGTAGAAGAAAAAACACAACAATGCAGTGTTCCTATCATTTGATAATAAAAGCAATTATAAAATTTACATTTTCTTTCTACTCAAGAAGTCAGAGTACACAGCACATTTAAAACTAATGGGTTTCTAACTGGTTTTAATGAGGGGGTCCGTTATATCAGTGGTTGTCCAAGAATATTACAATTATTGGTTGGCAGTGCAATTTGTTTAAAATAGTTTAATTAACTTAAAATGTCTGTGGCAGAAAAAAAGAACTTCACATAGAGAGAGAAGGTGGTAGAATAGTTCATTTTCAAAGTTGATAACTCTTTGAAAAATTCTAATTAAAAATAACACCAAATATGTCACACAATGAAAACCAGCAAGCACATGATGGATATAATACAAAAGAAACGAGAAAAACATGGCAAAATGATAAAAAAGCTAAAACATTTTTTTATTTATGAAAATGACAGCCCTCAAGAAATTATGTTTGAAAATGGAATGCCAAGAAGAAATAGTATAACATCCTGGCTTCTTTGAAAATTTAATGTCTGTATACAATTAAAATCAGTTTGTCAGTCTTTTTCCAATGTGGAACTCAATGTAGTTGTTACATGACAAATAATATGTTTTTGCATATGGATGAATGGTGTCTTGCATCAAGATCATCTGCAAGTACAGTATGTGATAACTTATTTAGGAGAAATTAATCAACACTTATCAAGCAGGACAAAGTACAGAGGAACCAATATGTTCTTTCAAACATTCTAAAACAAATCAGCCAAAGATCTTACCATTACTTTTGTTGATATGGTATATATATATATATATATATATATAGTGGCTTCCAAGCCCTCTACCCGTGGCCCCCAACGTAACCAGGGCGGTCACCCCCTCGCGGTCTGGAGGAGGTACAAGCCCTCCTCCGGTCCTCCTGGGCGTCCCGGCCGGGGCTGCCACAATATATATATATACTAGCAAAATACCCGCGCTTCGCAGCGGAGAAGTAGTGTGTTAAAGAAGCAATGAAAAGAAAAGGAAACATTTTGAAAATAACGTAACCTGATTGTCAATGTAATTGTTTTGTCACTGTTGTGAGTGATGAGTGTTGTTGTCATATATATATATATATATATATATATATATTTACACACACACATAAACATATATATATATATATATACATATCTATACATATACACATATATACATACATATATATATCTACATATATACACACACAACTATATAAACATATATATATACATATACATACATATCTACATATATACACACACAGCTAGCTGCCTGCTTCCCACAGCCCGGCTGGGCGAGCTTTCAGCCCCATCAGTGCAATCGGGACCGCTGTTTGTTAAAGGGCCCAGCCAAAAGCCAGAGTTGACTGCCTGGGAGGAGTGGTGGAGAATTGTAAGATTGTGTTTTGGGACTGTGTTTGGGACTGTGTTGGGCCTGTGGGCAATAACAAATCAAATCATTCAGTTGTCTTTGCTCATATGTCATTTTAGAGCTGGACGTTCTGGCATCAAATTTTTGGCAACATTTTAGAGCTAGATTCGTTTCTGTTTGGTGTGAGGTTCTGTGTTGTGGAGATTCTCAGGATGGATTGCAGGTGCTCATCAGTGAGGCGACTCCTGTGTGCTGTTTTGTTAGTCTTTATCACTGAGAAGAGCTTCTCACACAGATATGTGCTACCAAACATGCACAAGGTTCGAGCCGCATGTAGACGGACTTTTTTTGTTCTTCAAAGTCACCAAAGCGCCGTGCAAACTCAGTGCGCTCAGTTTATCAGCAAAGTGCGATTTGGGAACACCGTAGTGACGACTTGGTTTAACATTACTTGGTAATAGGGAAAGTGGGGCAAGTGGTTGTGTCTCCCATAAAAGCAGCCTCAATTGAAATCACTTTGTGATTGTGCACGGGTAAAACGTCCGCTGAAGGGTCAGATTCTTATTTAATTCTTCTGCTTTCTGTATCTTCTGCATTGCATTCAGGTCTTTCAGGTTACCCTGATGTTTTGTCTCATAGTGCCGTCTTAGATTAAATTCTGTAATTACAGCCACATTAGCTCCACAAATGAGACACACGGGTTCAGTAAACATATACTCAGCCTCCCATCGGTATTTAAAGGCTCTATTTTCAGAATCAACTTTTCTCTTCAGCATCGTGTGAGCTAGCTTCGCAATAACTTGCAGCATCTTAAGGTAGACTTGATTAACGGTAACTGTTCGGCAAGGCAGCTGAAGCGCTGCATTATGGGATCTGTAGTTTATTGTGTTACCAGCGCTTCATATACCGGGCTTTAATAACAATAATACAGTATATAAAATGATCTCGGGCGGATATAATTACGCCGGGCGGATGTGGCCCTGCCCTTGAGTTTGACACATATGGACTAAATAGAACTTGAAAAGATATATTTTTCAAATGTGATCGCGCAATTCAGATAGAGTTGACGCGCACTACAGCCTGCATGCCTCAATAAGTCATCCTCCCCTCGCTCTTACTTTTTTACCGTTCATCTAATGAATACACTGAGTATGGCTTTACCAAAACAATCATTGATGGCGAATAAAGTATCCATTATTCGAGTATGTAGATCGGGTTATATATATATACATATATATATACCCGCGATCGCAGCGAGAAGTAGTGTGTTAAAAAGCTAGAAAAGAAAAGGGAACATTTTAAAAATAACGTAACATGACTGTCAATATACAGTATTTGTTTTGTGAGTGTTACTGAGTGTTGCTGTCATCAAGGATTTGATTATCATTATTTCTTTCAATCAGGTTCGTATTTGTAGGATGTGTTGTGTTCAAGTTACATTCCGTGTTTGTCAATCGTTGTAAAGATGACAGGTTTCATTCATCGATTCGTTTCTTACTGCATCAATAAACAGCTCGTCTTCTTCTTTATCTGAGACCTGACACACTGCATGCACGGTTTTTTACACTGTCTTCCTTTAGCGGGACATTGACTTTTTCCAACGTGTGCTTTGTTTCCGCAGTAGTTGGATTTATGAATATGCTTGTATGTATGAGACGCTTCATATTTTTTGCTGCCTTTTCAATTGTGTAATTCGGTTTTTGTTCAGCTCTCTTTGGAACTGTTGCCTTTTATCTGTGCACTGCGTCAGTTCACGTGAGACGCTCGGTGTACATGCATCGAAGGTTCCCAGCTGTGCTGGTGCCATCTCGTGCTATGTCCATGGCTGTATTTAATGTTACCTTAGTCCTGGCACTTAAAACTTTCTCTCGCAGTTTCGCTGAGTTTGTGTCAAACACCACCCTGACCATCTCATCTTCCTCTCCATAAGCACAGTCCTTCACCCGTGAATATTTAGTGGCAGTTTGCTATTGGATTGCCGCTGACGGACGGCCTTATATGGGCAGGCACTAAATTACAAGCGCCAGCGGCAGCCTGTCTATGAACTTAATTTAAAGTGTAGGTTTACATCGTGCTTTGTTTCCGAAGTAGCAGAACTCATGAATATGGTTGTATATGTCACTCGCTCGCTTCTTATTGTTTCGCTGCCTTCTCAATTATATAATGCATGTTTTCTTCAGCGCTTTTTGAGGTCTTCCTGGTTTTCTATGTACTGCGTGATTACGTGAAGGCGTGATGATGTCACACGAAACTCCGCCCCACGGCGTTGAAGCTCATCTCCATTACAGTAAATGGAGAAAAACTGCTTCCAGTTATGACCATTACGCGTAGAATTTCGATATAAAACCTGCCCAACTTTTGTAAGGAAGCTGTAAGGAATGAACCTGCCAAATTTCAGCCTTCCACCCACACGGGAAGTTGGAGAATTAGTGATGAGTCAGTGAGTGAGTCAGTGAGTGAGTGAGTGAGTGAGGGCTTTGCCTTTTATTAGTATAGATAGTGACAGATTGGGGGCAGTATCGCTTCCTTGAACCCTTGTCCAAGACTCCAGACACCGGATAAAAGTCCACAAGTTGACTTTATTTAAATGCCACAGTGTACAAAGCACCCTCTCCTCCACTATACTCATATACAAATCACAAATCACTAACAATAAACCAATCCACCACTCCCAGACATGTTTATCACCCTTCTACCCAGCTCAGCTCGTCTGTCTGGGATCTCCCACAGTCCTTTATAGTCCTCGACCCAGAAGTGTTTCTGAGTCCTCAGCCCATGTGATTATCCAACACTTCCGGGTCAGGTAAAAACTCCTCATTTTCTTCAGCCCGGAAGTATATCATTTATTCCGTTCCCGTGACTTGGAAATATGGGAAATATAAATCCCTGGGCCTCCCTGCAGCGACTCCTGGTGGCCCCCTTGGTATCCAGCAGGGCTGTACATTATAATCCCACTGTCCATAATTCCCTGCTGGCATTTGGGGCATCTCCATGCTGCAAGGAGGGCACTATCTGGCGGTTTGGGGGTGTTGGCCGAGATACACGGCCTGCAATCCCTCACAATATATATATATATAAGTCTCCTAGTCAAAGGAAAATAATTTTGAAAAAGCGATAATCCTTTTTAGCGATTGCCCTTTAGGTTAAAATAGCAGTATAGTCTAAGTGTTACATAGACGTGACCAACGCGAATAGAGCTTTTAACACTGGGTGCTGCAACACCTTTAGTTTTTACACTGCAGCGTGATGGATTTTGCAAAGTAATGCTATAATTTTTAAATTCTGTAAACAAAAGAACAGATTCGTTTTAAGTTTTCAATTCAGATTTTGACTTTCAATATTGAACCAACAGATCTCCAGCATGGCTTATAATTTGGCCATAAAGAAAGATTTGAGCAGTCACATTAAAATAAATATTCTGCTCAAAAGAATTAAAGGAACACTTTTTAATCAGAGTATAGCATAAAGTCAATGAAACTTATGGGATATTAATCTGGTCAGTTAAGTAGCAGAGGGGGTTGTTAATCAGTTTCAGCTGCTGTGGTGTTAATGAAATTAACAACAGATGCACTAGAGGGGCAACAATGAGATGACCCCCAAAACAGGAATGGTTTAACAGGTGGAGGCCACTGACATTTTTCCCTCCTCATCTTTTCTGACTGTTTCTTCACTAGTTTTGCATTTGGCTACAGTCAGTGTCACTACTGGTAGCATCAGGCGATACCTGGACCCTATAGGGATTGCACAGGTAGTCCAACTTCTCCAGGATGGCACATCAATATGTGTCATTGCCAGAAGGTTTGCTGTGTCTCCCTGCACAGTCTCAAGGGCATGGAGGAGATTCTAGGAGACAAGCAGTTACTCTAGGAGAGCTGGAGAGGGCCATAGAAGGTCCATAACCCATCAGCAGGACCAGTATCTGCTCCTTTGGGCAAGGAGGAACAGGATGAGCACTGCCAGAGCCCTACAAAATGACCTCCAGCAGGCCACTGGTGTGAATGTCTCTGACCAAACAACCAGAAAGACTTCATGAGGGTGACCCAAGGGCCCCATGTCCTCTAATGGGCCCTGAGCTCACTGCCCAGCAGCATGCAGCTCGATTGGCATTCGCCATAGAATACCAGAATTGGCAGATGCACCACTGGTGCCCTGTGCTTTTTACAGATGAAAGCAGGTTCACCCTGAGCACGTGACAGAAGTGAAAGGGTCTGGAGAAGCCATGGAGAACATTATGCTGCCTGTAACATCATTCAGCATGAGCAGTTCGGTGGTGGGTTAATGATTGTCTGGGGAGGCATATCCATGGAGGGTCACACAGACTGCTACAGGCTTGACAAAGGCACCTTGGCTGCCATTAGGTATCAGGATGAAATCCTTGGACCCATTGTCAGACCCTATGCTGGTACAGTGGCTCCTGGTGCACGACAATTCCTGGCCTCATGTGGTGAGAGTATGCAGGCAGTTCCTGGAGGATGAAGAAATTGATACCATTGACTGGCCACCACACTTTCCTGACCTAAATCCAATAGAACACCTCTGGGACATTATGTTTTGGTCCATCCAATGCCACCAGGTTGCACCTCAGACTGTCCAGGAGCTCAGTGATGCCCTGGTCCAGATCTGGGAGGATATCCCCCACAACACCATCTGTCATCTCATTAGAAGCATGCACCAATGTTGTCAGGCATGTATACAAGAACACAGGGGCAATACAAAGTGCTGCGTACAATTTTGAGTTGCTGCAATTAAATTTTGGCAAAATGAACTAGCCTGCCACATAATTTTTTCACTCTGATTTTTGGGGCGACTTTGAATTCAGGGCTCTGTAGGTTGATCATTTTCATTTACATCAAACGATGTGGCATCCTTTCGTTCCTAACACATTACCCAGTCTATATCAGTATAGATATCCAGGAGGATTTCTTTTTCCCATTTAGATCTGATGTGTTTTCAAAGTGTTCCTTTAATTTTTTTGAGCAGTTTATATATTTGAATATATTAGATGGGTGCATCTGAAAAATCATTTGCTAACTCTGGGATTACAGTTCCAATCAGAGGCGGATGCCTTTATCAGCTCGCACAAAGCTTTGTACCAACCAAACTAAGATCACATCTAAGACTGCAGGTATAGTGTTCCCAATTAATTGGGATAACAATTTCATTGTCATGCAGAATTGGAGCTTTTGTATAAGAGTAGGTCTTTTTGTCTCATCATGTGTTGTCTCATCATGCTGAATTTCCAAAAGACAGTTTTTTTTCATTTATTTTCATCTGGATTCTTTTCTAAGAAATATATAAGTCCGAAAAAGGTGTACAGGGTTGCCAAACTCTTAAAGAGCAGTTTTTCTTTCTTTCCATCCCCCAAAAACGCATTTTATAAAACTCCAAACATAATTTTTTGTGAGTTTTGCAGTTATGAAATTACATATTTTATTAAAGCAAAAACTTTACATTTTTTCAAAAGACAACCCTGTTGTAAAACTACATATCATTACTAACTGTGATAGAGATAAGCCACGATGAAAAAGAATGAAATGTAGTTTTATTAGCACATGCCAAGTCGCTGTTCAGAATATGGTAGAAAGAGAAACACATTTCTTGATATACAGCATTTAGTCAAGTCCATTTTATTATGAAATAGTCATACTTGTAGACATTGCTATTTATAGTAATTTTAAATCAATGTTCACTGAATCAGCTTTGAATTATCTTTATAACATTGCTGAATATTACAGCTGGAACTATATTCTGTAATAACATGGTGTTCTGCAGCAATATCTATGAACTTGATTCCCCACTGGTCCGTCCTTACTGTAGATGCTTTCTGCAGCTCATGGCTTGAATTATTCAACAAACCATTCAGTTTATGAATGGGGGATTAAATAAATATTTGTGAACCCACACTAAATGAGGAAATACAAGAACTAATTCTTGACTCATGACAGCAGAGAAATTTTATTGTTAAAAAAATTAGGTAGAGGCACCATACTACCATTTTAGCTAGCAATAACAAAAGCATCAACATTTAAAAACACATAAATATTTGCTTTCTTAACTTAACCTATTATATAAATATTTTCACTTTTTTGCTCAGGATGCAGCTGCAGATTATTTAGTGATTGTAATTCATGCACGGTTGCATAAAAGTTGCAGATTAAATGGGTAAAGCCCTTTATTAACACTAGAATTACCAAAGTCTATGCAAAAACTCGTAAACCCAGCCCACCTTAAATCTCATCGCACCTCTCCGTCAACCTCTTTTGTCTTGTAAATTTGTCGATAAGCCCAAGCAGCAAGCAGCCTGCTATACCATCCCCCCACTGACTCAGAACGGGCAAGAAGTTTTCCCAGTTCAAGCCTTGATTATCTGGGAATGAGCTACCTACCGTTGTATAAGGGAAATAATTTCATGTGTGTTCCATTTCCACAACAATCTATGTAAACACATAGTTAAAATGGAAACAATTTCATGTTTTAGTAATAAATGACAAAATGTAGACATGAACTGTATAATGTGTGAAGGCTGATGGCCAAATATCAAATAAACTCTTCACAAAAGATACAAGTGCACTATGACAGCTTCCGTGGTGCAGCGGTAAGAACTGCTGAGATAATTCAAAGGTCGTGAGTTCAAACCCAGCTCCCCGCAAATTTACCATTTTGAGTAGTGAGCTGCTCTTATTGTTAATATTATACAACAAAAACATACATTTCATTTGTGTCTGTAACAGCTGGTGTAAATCTATAGTACTTGTAAAGTTTTTTTTTACTTTTATTTTCTCAGTCACAATCACGATAAAACACCCACCCCCCGCCCCAGATCTAACACTGTAGGTTTTTATCTGAAACTGGGAATAACTGTAGATGTGAGTGGTGTTTTGAGACAATGGAACTGGAAATTCTCTGATCTGGAGGGATAAAAGCTGACACACAAACAGTGGTGAATCTGCCTTCTTCGTATCTCATTGTTACTTGAATTTTTTTTTACTCAGTTTTATTGAGTGTTCCTGCTTAAGCTGAATTAGTATGTACGTTATCGTCCATGATTTCAAAACCGCACTGACGAAAAAACAGAGACATAGGTATATATATGGTATTTGGAATAACTCATTTTATAACCTGTATAGTACATTTCGGAAAACATTGTGGCATGGATGCAACATTATTCATATTATTCATATTCATTCGCATGTCTTCTTGTGTTTGTAATCAGTGACCGTGTTTTTTTTTTTCTTCAGTCTTTCCTAATCTCCACTTTTTGGTCCATGGGTGTGTTTCTTTTGTACTCCAGTACATGCAGAGGAAAGAATAGTACAGATAGGTCAGTTCCACGCTATATACAATCATCAAATTCAAATGTTAACAGTTTCAACACACCAAGGACCGTCCTTCCTAGATTTATGACATGTGTACCTGTTGTAATGTACACACTTCTCTCTATGCTGTGGTTCCTATTACACTGTTGAGGCAACTGACACTGAGTTTGCTTTTCTACGAGAAGCGGCGGTCTTGGAACAGAAGCTTGTCGATGTTGCATTCTCTTTTTCTTTATCTATTGCCTTTTCTTGTAAGAAGCAACAACAACGTTCCTCTGCAAGGTGAGCCATGAACACTCTTCTTTTCTCAGTTGATTATTAATTGATCAAGCCACTCAAAATCCTAAAGGTGGTACTTACTCTTTGATCAAACATTAATCAATCGAGCAATCTGAAACTCCACAGAGAAACTCTTGGACCACAAAGAGATTTTCTGACTAAAAATAGTCCACTAATCAAAACAGTTGAAAACTTCTGTAACTTAAATTATCTTCTTAACCATAAAATTATAAAATACAAGCAAGGAAAACAAAACGTTATATACATATAAATGAAGCATCCTGTGGCAAGAGTATTTCTCTGACACTATAATTTGCTTGGGTGACCAGATTTTACAGTTTAAGGTAATACATTCCAATAAATAACTAAAGAATATCAAAATGTCCCAGTTTTAACAGGTTGCCCATCTATACAAATTTTTCAATGCCACAAATATTGCTTTGCTGAAACAAACATTGCTACAAGATATTTACAAAAGCATGCATGAAACTACAAGACAGAACTGTACTTGATGAACAACTTGTATTTTGCTAAAACAGCAACAGCCTCACACCAGGGAACAAGAAAGAGACAAAAACATAGCACCAATATGTATTTGCTTATACAAGGGACGTTCAAAATGTTTCCGCACTTTCGTATTTTCCATGGAAATGGTGAAGGTGAGTAGTAATTGAGCATTAAAAGGTTGGTATGACACTGGGAAAATTGCATCACAAAGGGAGGTGACTATGTAGAAAAGTGATGTAATTTGTTTTTGAAATTCTTAATAAATAGAGTTAAAAGAAAGTGCATAAACCATATGAATGTCCCTTGTAGATCAACCACTGCATGTAATTCTATGTGTTCATTTGTGAAAATGTTTTTCTTTCCTGAGGTCTAATCCCCTTCTGATGATGATGAGTTAACTAGACATTAAACAAATGAGGCTGGACTTTATATGTGGCCATACATACTACACAAGTGTCCCAGTTTAAGACTTTAAAAATTTCCATCAGATTGCCACATTCACCTGAAATCCAAAATGTTCAATCTTTGTAATAAAGTTTGCCTTTCCCTACTCTTATTTCCTAACATTTGTCATAACTGAATAGCTCTGAAAGTAAATTCCTTTAAAAACTACTACAGCCAGACATGCTCAAGCACAGAAGGAATTAACTACAAAAGGTACTTATTTAATTAGGTTATGTTAACTGGTATTTGCAAATTGTCACTGTATGTGAATATATGGTGTGTGTGTGTATTTATGGGTATGTGTGAGTGATACTGTAGTGGTACCTTGATGGACTACAGTCCTACCCAGGCCTTTTATCAGCCTTTAGCCCAGTCATGGTGACATAGCCTCCAGCCCATACAACGCTGAAAAAGATTGAGAATATTCTAGGACCCACCTACCTAACCTCAGTCAATTGAGGGCTACAGTGCCTGCACAACTCTTGAATGTGCCTGAATGTTACACTATGCATACATCGTCTAATTTGTTTATATTTGTTAGTTGTTAGGTTTTTTTTTGGTGACAAGTTGCCATGTACTGAGGTTTTAGATGGATGTAACAAAGTGATGTTAAATATATCTGTGTGTAAAGTAAATTTGGTCTTGTTTTCTTACAAGCAGAAGACTGGTTAAAATTACTATGTAATTTGATTATTGTAAGAAAAGCTAGACTTTGCCACGGATAATTATAGTTTTAGTTATTATTTGCTTGTAAATTTTGTACTAAATTCTGTGTCCTGCAGAATGTCCTTTTATTTATATTGTTTGTGCTCATTGGGAGGTCCTGGGCTGAGACAGGGTTTCACTAAAGCACTCCCTTGAAAGCTCTGTTATAAGGCTCTCATTTTTACCTCCTTCTACTTGGGTAAACACACGCTTTTCTGGCATCTATATTTTAAAATTTCTATCATCAGGTGAGTTATATTAGCATGACTTATTACACATAATTATCAGAAAGCTGTGTTACCCTTTTTGTAATCATTAATATTAGCAAATTAATAAATGTACACAGTAATTACAGTTATTATTATAGTTACATGGTTATTAGTTGTGTATCTCTATTATACACTCCAGAATTCCCAGCAACTTACAGCCAAAGAAACTGCTCTGTTTTGTGTGAACAAGCAATTTCCAGTAACCTCCTGAGCGGGCTACCCAGGTACAGTTTATCCCGGATTGGTTGTGAGAAAGAATATCTGTTTTACAAAAACAAGACTATAGGACAGCAATGCAAAAAATCAGCCAAACATAAGATAGAGATAATTAACCAAGCTTTAGGTAAACATCTTCAACAGTTGCACATTTTGAAAAATAAAGAAAAAAAATAATCATACCCTAAAAGTAAGCCATGGAAATATGGCTGTTGACTGATCAGAAGTGAAAATAAATATTGAAAAGATGAAAAATAATATATGAAAAATGTTTTTCTATTTTTAAGCCATGACCTATAATTCAAATTTCACACAATTCAGTAAAATACCGTGTGCAAATCAATAAGTAAAAGGTCAGTTATTGCAAAGTACTTCACAAATACCTATGTTAATAATATATGAAGATTAAATATCCTTTTAAAGAAAATTGAACTTTTTTGTGACTGTTTACTTTTGAAATGTATTATTAAAATGAGTTCTTCTGTTAGGAAAGTCATTCATGCCTTTCAGGAACAAGCAAGTGCAATATATCTAACTAATAAGAGAGAAAATAAATCGCTATAAATCTGCGGTGATGTTTGTACAGACTTTCATGTCTACACACTGACCCTATCTGTTGAATTATTTATGAACTAATTAAACCAGCATAAATCTGAAGTTTATAATAGATGAAAATGGGGCACTTTATTGATAGGCCACCAACTGGGTGAAATGCAATCTCATTTAATACTTCTTTTTTATTGATATATTGTGAACCAGTTAAGACTGGAATCCATTAACCCCCTAATTTGTGGAAGATAATATTAGTGGTATAAACAATAATTGACTGTTCTGCACTCAAAATTTATAGATCTTAAATATTCTTTGTTCTTTTACTTCTGACCTGGTTTAAGTGGTCTTCTTGGTTTTTCTATATAATACCCATGAGGGTTTTTATATTTTTTCACAGAAACATTTTCAAAATGTGAAAAAAGTCTGAAAATAATTATTTTAACAGTATTAGATTCCATGTAAAACTTTTGAACAACCAATGAAAATTTGTAAATTGGAAGGTTGAAAAGTTGCTGTTTACAGTTTTAACATGTAGATTTAGCCTTTTAAATTGTTAAATTACATGCAGGGAAAGGAATTCTTTTGTGATCACTAACCAGGATAAATAGAAAGGAAAAGCCTAGTTCTAAACCTGAGACATCTGATAACGACACAGTAATAAATTAAATACAGAAAGAGCATAGCAAAGGATGCATTTCAAACTTTAAAAAAAGATCAATAATTTTATATTTCTCCCTTAGATAAAATACATCATGAAATAAAAAAAAAAAAGCAAAATGATTTTTCTTCCATCAAACTTCAGAAATGTTCATTCCTTTTAATCTTATGTTAATTTTCTGATCCAAGGTAAGGCAAAGGGCCATCATAGAGTACAGTTGTTCACATACCGACATCCTATCACATGCGGACAGTTTTGAGTCACTAATTAATGTGCCTTCCACATATTTGAAGTACTTGAACTAAGAAACAAGCAGGACTGGAAAACAAAAATTTTCTCCAGGAAAATGACCAAATCATGTTCAGAAGCCATTCCACTGAACCTGGCATTAAGTATTCTTTTGTGCCAGTGATATTAGAAAACAGTACAAAAATAATAATATCCTTATCTAAGTAAACCTCACATGCAGAAAACAAAAAATAATAATCTGAAAGTTATGCTGCATAATAAAGTAGGCAAAAGATACAGAATAAAAGTATATATGAGAAGGGAGTTCACATGATGAAGCAATGAATACAATCTCAGGATTTCCAACCAAACGGTATATGTGCTTTTTGAGAAAAGTCATTTAGTTAGGGTTCTTTAAAATATATCAGACTATAGAAACTATAAAAGCAGAAACAAAACTAAAATATAAAATATAAATTAAATGCAGTACAGGAGGGAAAAATATAAAAATTCAATTACGGTATTCTCTTATGGGGTATATACACTCAGGGGCACCTATTAATTTCCCATTAGCCAAATAAATATACAGCAATTTTGTTTTAAATAAAGCAAAACTCAAAAGTGTACAAATGACAATTAAGAATTTTACATTTGTCATTTTAATGGGGCACCAAATATAAGTCTAAATATAAACAGCTGATATGAATTTACAAGAGTATTTAATTCGCTGGTAGTTTTATGAAGACAGGATGTTTTACTTCTTATTAAACATAATCATTTTTACACTGTATCTGTTGAATTCCAATGTATTTTATATTCATTTTCATAAACTATTTATAGATACTTGTTCTACTGTATATTTTGAAAGTGTGTCTGTTAAAAGCATTCCTTTGCTACTGTTTTTGTGATTATACGATATCTTCATAAAAAGTCTAGTTATTTTCTTGCTAAATGATGATTTAATCACCATTCACTACTTTGCATGTTCTAGTTTTGCAAATAAATACATCATCTATATGGGCTTGGTGGTTAGATTAAGCTGTTTAGTTAGTACTGACACAAACAAAAATTATAGAAATGTGTGAGTGGAATCTACAGATTTTTTTCCAATGCCTCCATGGATTTTCTTCAAGTTACTGTGGTTTTCCTCCCACATCCTGAAAGTGTGCAAGTCAGATTTAGCCAAACAACTACACAGTGAAATGTTTCTTGAGACAGCTAATTTGTTTTGGCCACAACTGAACTTCAGGAATAGCAGCACCTTGCAGACTAGGGAGAGGCAATTCACTTACTTTATTAAACAGAATAACAGATTTCAGCGGTTGCAAAGGTTTCTCTAATAACCAATTAGCATTTAAACATGATTAATCAAAAGTGACCCAAGAGGGTTTACTATTAGGGCACCAGAGAAATAGCTAAAATGGGGCTTTGCTGTAATACGTGAATAACAAATTATAGACGTGTCATTTCAAGTAGTAATGGCCATTTGCTACATATGTTAAGTCTTGGCTACATTTCACATTAATGGTACCTCAACATTAATTTCTATCAAAAGCATGAACATTTCTGTGTAATTCCAAACTTTTAGTGTATACAAATGTAAAAATACTGTCAAGATATGCAATGTAAATAAAGCTGACTTTGAACCACTGGAAATAAAAAACATGGAGAGTTATTTTTATGAATACCCTTTTGTGCATCTGTAATTCTATAAAATGTCTGCAGAATAAATACATTCCATAATTCTTCCCATCTCTTGAATTTTAGAGTTTGTACCTTCTTCTATTGAGTTGTATTTGGTCTTAAGCATTAATTATTATAATGCTGACAAATTAATACATTATAAAACGTTTGATTGTAAAAACATGGCGTATAGTGTGAAAAAGTATCCATGCCTTACATATATATAACAGAAAGAAAACAGGTAAATAAAGGGTTATTTGGCATATACATATCACCCAGATATTCGTGACAGAAAAAATAAGAATAAAACAAAAAGTTCAAAGCATCTTGTATTACTAGCTGAATACAAGTTTTACATTTTTTATTCAAATTTGTAAGGGTGTATGATCTGTCAGGGGACTTTCAAAACTTAAAACAATATACAAAATCCTATTTACAGATGCATATTTCTATCACTTGTTGACAAAGAATTAACTTCAAGACAAGAATTACTTCAACTTGAAGAGCACAGGTAGATTGATAAAAATGGCTTTCATTCACTCATCATTTAAAGATACTGGCAGAGACGAGATTTAGTTAAATCCTTCCTTTTTCAGCACTTCATGAACGCTCATAACTTGTGCTCTGTGGCTGTCAGTTGTATGGCTGCTCATTATGTGGAGCTCACCTCTAAAGGCAGTGCATCAGCATGTCTTATTAAAAGACAATAAAATGAAAGTAATAATTTTGGTATTACTTGAAATGTCACAGCAGCATCTTCCAACTGATTGTGCTTTTAAAATGCAATTGTTGATAAACAGCAGATGCTACCTAAATTTAATCATTTACAACAGCAAAGGCTCAAACAGAGTGTGTCTGAAAAAGAACAAGAAAAAATAATTTAAACAGGAAGAACAGAGGGCCTGCAGCATGCAGTGCATGTCCCCTAATAAACAGCTGCCTTTTAGAAGGAGAAAACATTTTGAAAATGGTGTTTTAATTTGAAGTTCAAGTTTACTGTCATGTGCACAGAGTACAATGAAATTCTGAGTTGCATGCCTGCCACATATTAGTGACAGTAGTGTAATAACAACAGACAGTCAACACAACAGCATAAATTAAAAAATAACGTTGGACAACAGGTATATATAAATAAGGAAAAATATACTCATACGAGTGATAGGGTGAGGAGCAGTTCAATGGTCCTAAAACCTGAAGGTGTCAACTGCAAAAGATAATCATTAGGTACCATGTAATGTTAATTAAACTGCAAACAAATGCAGACAAAAAGTAAGCAAACTTAACTGGAACCATTTAAAATGAACATAGAGATTAATAGGCGACGAATAAACAAAATGAAGTACATAGAGGGTGCAAGACTATTTTTACTTTATCAGTGCAGTTGAAGTCTGGGTATTGGTAATGCTTATTATGCTATTATTCCTACCAGTTTATATGGTCCTTTCAGTAGGAGTTCAGTGTCTTAAAAGTGTAGCATTTGGAGCATTTCTACAGATATGTAGATAGATAGATAGATAGATAGATAGATAGATAGATAGATAGATAGATAGATAGACTGTTGTTTTCTATTAATAACTTTTTAGTGAAGAATTCTGAATTTATGGTTTGTTTTTACAGTATCTTACTTTTGCCAAGATCAAATTTATTAATATCTTTTTTTATTATTTACACAATGTTCTTAGTAGCATCACAGTTGCGTCAATTGCTTTCCTCATATAAATACAGTGGGAATTGCTGTACACGTTATTTAAGTATAAGATCCTCTTTGAGAAAACTTCCAAGACTCTTATTGTTAGTTAGCTTCTTTACAAGCATCACCTAGCGCTAGATTTTTTCAACTCCATTTTGATCTTTGACTCGGATTTTGGTTTTGCCCTCTGGTTTTGATGGCACTTTTGTTTGTCCTTATGGTGACAACCTCTGCCTGTTTGTGCACATTTTCATCATTAATCTCACAGTAATTCCGAGAGATTACATGTCTCATAACAGTTCATCTCTACATGTGTTCTGTTTGATGGATTAATGCAAAAGGCTTTCTTTCTGTCTTTTACTAATAAATGAGAGAATAGTCAATCAAGAGAAAAATGGAAACGTAAAGCCCAAATCAGACTAAGAAAAAAAATCAAAATCCTAAACATTTCATCTCAAAATCATTAGTTTGAAATGAAATCTGTCTCTTTAATATTTTAAAGTTCCGACATATGCTGCTGTGGGTAGAGATCTTTAATATCACAAGGGTCACTTGCAGTATCATATCAACCAGAGACAAAAAATGATGTCACGAAAGTAATGATAAATTAAATCAATCACATAACAAAGCAAAAAAATATTTCAAATGAATGGATTAATTTAGACTATTGGGCATGGATTAACAACAACATTTTACTTTGATTTTTACATAATTCAATTGTATTTTAATTAAGTGATCCAGCCATTTACATACTGTATATGGTGCATAGTAGTAATTTTCGCATATTTTTTAAAGGATCAAGTAGGGAAACCTGCTGTACTTACATCAGTGTTGGTTAGAAGTCAACTACTGATGTCCTCTTTTAACTCAAAACTTTCATATTTTTTAAATAAAATTGATGTTGATTTAAAGAAAATTTTGACTTTTCTTTGTTTGAAATAAATTTATTTGTGATTGTTAACATATTATCATTTTGTTAAATGACATGACATAACCCCTTGAATAATTATTTTAATAAATTGTAATTCCAGAAGAAAAAGGAGCACTAAACTGGATTAAATAAATAGTAATTTTGCTGATTATTTAGATTTTTTCATTTATATTCATGGGCCACGAAATAAATGCATAAAACTTATTGCAGAGCAGAAAGATCACAATAAAATTACATTCAACAATTTTTAACAATTTTTATGTATGAATTTTCTCATAAGAGGATAACAGAAAGTGACGTTCAGGTGCAGCTTGAAGGCAACACATTTATTTTAAGTTTGCAGTAAATGAGTGCATGATGAATTTTGGTTGCTTCTGGGAATTGAAAGGAATGTTACAAAAATATACAAAATAAAATATGCATTTGAAATGAGCTGTGAATATTTTAGTTGAGTGGTTTGTTGAGTTTCCTTACGTGGCTAGTTATTGTCGATAGACTTGGCTAGTTACTGTCTGTATTTAGCATGCATGTTCTTCCCATGTATGAGTATTTTTCCAGATATTCTGGTTCCCCTTTGGATCCCAAAGACATGTACACTGAACTGATAGACGACTGTAATTTAGTCGGTTGCTGCTGTAAAGAAATGTTTGACTCTGCATCAAGCTGAGCATCTGGCACCAAGTCTAAGATTTAGAAAATGGAACAAAAAAAATCTCCTAAATATACCCATCTCTTGAAATGTAAGTCAACACTTTTTAATACAACTAAAATGGAGTTTGATAACATTTTCTGCAAAACAATTGATAATATAAAGCAATTTTCCTTTACTGTCACTGAAGCACTGGTTGCATTTGCTTAATTCAATTGGGTTTTTTAAAAGACAGCTTGTTTCTGGTTTCAGTCTGTCAAGTCAGAATCAGTGTGTTCTTTTTTATAATAAATGTAGGAAAGATGAGTATATGCTAGCATAAACACAAGAAGATTGGCTCAGTATTTGCATTTTAATGACAGGGCCATTACGTTTCAAGGTAACAACCAGAGACTGTAAGATTAATCATATTTTTATTGACTATGATATGAAGAGACACCAGGGAAAGAAACCATTCACTTTAAGAAATGAAGACAGATTGCTGACGATGAAAAAAGTAAAACTATTCGAGGCAACAATTTTAATGTTCAATTGTTTAATAAACTTTACAACAAACCAGTGCTTTATATCTATTTCATATTATCTTTTGACACATTTACACTGCAAGAATGCATATAAAAAACTAAACAAAAAAAACTTTAAATGGGAGTTGTTTTGCTTTTATTTAGCAAAAATATCTGCCAATAAGGTATGCAAAATTTACTTGACAAGAATTCTTAAAATAAAATAAAAAAATCATAAAGACATTTTTTTTATAAGTCAATAATTCTTACAATAAGGAAAATAAGATTTAATGTCATGATATAAATACTATTCACTTGCTTAGATTTAATTTTTTGCAGTATAACCTCATGGTACTGTCACAGTAAGAAAAACTATATCATAATGTTTTCTGTTACAAGCTTTGTGGATTTAAATTTATGGCAATTTTATGGCAGTCGTTATATTATTTATGGTATTGCATTTTATCTCTAGCCAACTTCATAGTTAAACAATTGTTCCACTTGATTTGTTACCAGTCTTATTTTCAGGGTCAATTTCTTATTTTTAGTGACTGTTTGTGGCTTAGATATAAACACAACAAACTAAGACCTTCTCGCTGGTTCTCTATTTTAATTAGGAATGGAATGGAACAAAGAACAAGTTTTAATCCCATGGAAGATAAAAACGTTATGAAATAAAAGAAACCATTGTGATCGATGCTGTCCAGTGGTAAATGATATGATAAGCATTAAAAATTGAAGATCCGCATTGACCCCTCATTCATTGGTCAAGAATCATGCCTTCAATTCAAAAACTCAATACCATGTGAATAGTGTTTCTTGGAAGAATCTATGCAACAATATATTAGCAAAAAATGCATGTTTTTGCATAATGTGAATAAACTACTGGTCAACTAACATGTCTATCATGTGACATGAGTAACGTGAAGTTTTTTTTTTCCATGGATATTTTGCATATTGTTTGTACTGTTAAAATTTTTCATAGTCATCGCTACAAAACACACGTGCTAAGCAACCTATTGAAAGTTCTTTAAATTTCAACTGTAGTGTGACAGTTTGCTGCAATTATAAAACTGGGAATCGTGATGTTCATTGGAAAAATGTCAAAAATCTTAGCATGATTAGACAATTCAGCTCTTCAAACTCACCAATCCTATTTACCTAGATTTGAAAAATGAATACTGATTTGAGATTTGAAGGTCTCTAATGTCTGTCAACTGCACTACTTAGTAGCTTATTCAGTCTGTCTGTCTATTTTCAGCTGCATCACTGTCTGATATGGAAACTGCAACATATCCAACTGCAAGCACCTGCAAAGGATAGTGAAGACAGCAGAGAGCATTGGTGTCCGCAAGGCCTGCAGCATTGAGCAGGACCACTTACACCCCTCACATGGACTTTTTACACTTCTGCCATCCAAGAGAAGATACTGCAGCATCAAAGCCAGATCTGCCAGGCTACAGGAGAGTCTTTACCCCGAGGCTGTCAGACTCCTTAACACCAGGCTGCCCCCTGGGATCTTCCACACAGCCTCAACCACCTCTAAAACCAGAACTTTTATACATGCAAGCCACTTTCCTGTAAAGACTAGTGTGCATGTAGAGAAGAACTGAAAATCTCATACTGACCTTTAAGTATTTTGCACACTGCACTTTGACATTCTTTGAAACATTCTGACCTGTCATTATTTACACATTATCATTTAACTATTAACTATTATCATACATTGATAATTTCTGTATTATCTATATCTATTATTTATTTATTATATTACATATTTATTGACTATATTTATGTATCTAGATTGCATAATACCATACATTGCATCAATCTTGTCTTTGCACAATGTCTTGTTTGTATTTTAATTTTTTATTTGCACTTCATGTTGTTACACTGTGGACTGAGCTTCTCAATTTTGTCTATTTGTATACTTGTATGTGGTTGAGATGACAATAAAGTTCGCTTTGACTTTGACTGTCTGTGGTTCCAACATTTGGGCAAAATTTGCCCCTAACAAGTTGCCAACTATGTCCCTGTATTCTTAAAGAATTTATTTTAAGGTAAGAGTAGAAATCCACAGTACTAATCCCCTTCATAATTGTAGCCTCCTTAGTGTTAGACCTGCGGTGGGCTAGCGCCATGCCTGGGGTTTGTTTCCTGTCTTGCGCCCTGTGTTGGCTGAGATTGACTCCAGCAGACCCCCGTGACCCTGTAGTTAGGATATAGCGGGTTGGGTAGTGGTGGTGGTAGTGTTAGGCCTGAGCATAATTCGGGCTGCAAAAACTGTGCTTAAAGCATTAGTCCTGAGTGTCACTTGAGCAACTGTACAGATGTGTATTATATATAATGCACATAATGCACAATAATACATAATGCAGATATAGTCACTGTACAGGCAAAAGGCAACAAGCAGATTACAAAGCATTGTGCTGTGGTCAACGTCAATAGCATGTTGAGAGGCATAAATCTCGTGGCTCAAGCAATGACTTTCTATCCCGTTATGGAGAGGCAACAAAAGAAATACTACAAAAACATATTTCATCATCTGGTGCTTTTGGGATGCATTCATCTTATACAAACACAAAGCTGGCAAAACTGTATCTCATGCAAACTTTACATGCCAGTTTATAGAACAAATCATTGCCACACATCCACCATCCACACTACCACTAAAGAGACATGGCTGACCCAGCACATTGCAGATCAGTCTAGAGCGTCTTATTGGCAGATATTTTATTGATTATATACGTCCAAAAGATAATAAACAGAATCCAACTCGTACCTGTACAATGTGCTGTTCAAAAACTGATAAATCTGGAAAGAAAATCCAAAAAAGAAGCATGCTATTATTGTCCCGACTGTGATGTAGGATTGTGTCTTTTACCATGCATTAAGATTTATTATTGTTCATTTCATATTATTATTTTTATTAATCATTACTATTGTTATTTGTATCATTATTATACTTTTGAAATCTAATATAAATGTAATTTTTCATGTCAAAAAAATGCAACACTTTTTACTTGTTTTTTTGGAATAAAATGTAACGTTAAGGAGGTTAAACACTTCAAGTAGGTCACCTCTTAATCTCCATTTGCTTAAACTGGAAATGTTCACCTCCTTCAATCTTTCCTCATAAATCTTACCTTTGAGCCTGGTTACTCTTCTCTAGGCTATTTCTAGTGTTGCTTTGTCTTTTTCATGCTCTGCTCTGCAAAAGTTGTTATATGGTTGAAGATTACTCATTTTACATAGCATAGATAGATAGATAGATACTAGCATGTGTCTAGAACTAAAACCTACAGTAAACTTTTAATGAATGTCACCTCTTCTCTGCTGTTTACCTAACAGCCTTGTGCCCTCTGTGGATTTACTGTCTTAGAGACACCCCTCCATAGATCCTTTATATAAATACACCATACCCTAGGAAATAATACCACAGACACTACCTCAGAAAGATGCTTCACTAATACATGACACCTTGTGCTTCAACCACCCGGTGGCCTATCTTTTAATTAGCCAATAACTTATTTCATTATTTAAATTAATACAGCAAAACAGAAGCAGTCACTTTATAAAGTATTAATTGGAAGAGCACATGTTTAGCAGAATGTAGTTTATAAAAAGTAAGCTTCACAACACTCTAAATTGAAATAAAATGATTCGCCAAGCAAGTGAGTAAAGTGTTTAGTGTGTCTATAACATTGCTTTGTCTTGACAGCTCCCACAGAGCTGCCATTGGAGCTCCCTTGGCAGTATGGAATATCTTTCACAACTTGGTGCAGTGACAAAAAAAAGAAGAAGAAAAAAGAAAGGAAAATCATGTACAGGACCTCAGAAGATTCTGCAAGGTATTCACTGTATAGTTTGGTCATTTTTCTTGATATGTGAATTATTTGTTGTTTTTGCTTTGTGATTAATTATCAATATTGTTATAAGTAGCCTACAATCCTTTATAGCATTTGAACATAATACTTAATCAGGTAATTACACATATACATGTTTTGTTGACAATTGTTTTAAACCACATCACAAAGATTCTTTTACCTTGCTATACAAGACAGCTATAATTCTGAAATGGCTTGTTATTTTAATTTTGTTTTTCTAAATTGTTTTTAATCTACATTTTGGCATTAAATGGTGTTACTTGAGAAGATGAAAAATAAAGAAAAGAAGGAGATTTAATATAAAAAAGACAATAATAGCACAATGAAAGCTGCAAAATTAGCAAACAATAACAAAAGAATGGATAAAATAATAATAAAAAATAATACTAACCCTGTGTCTCCCTGGGCCTGACTAGGCAATATAAATCCTATCTGTCTATGGACTAATCCACTTTACCACATTAATTGTTTTCCTTTTCACTACATCAAGCTCCAAGCTCCATTTTCTGAAGCCTAAAAGGCCTTCATGAACACTCCATGATAAGTCCTTCTGAAGAAGGCTCATAAGCCTCTTTCAGGGTCAGAAGGAGCCCAGCTAACTCTTAAAGACTACTGACTAGACTTCCTACCCTTGTGTTTTCATGCATCCATACTTGTCTGGCCCTTAACCAGTTAAAAGGCCGCACCAAGTCCAGGTGACCTGGTGTTGTGAATTGTCAGCTTACTAGTTTCTTGTTATTCCAAGGTTCCATGAAAAAACATTACACTGGAGTCTAATTTTTAGTTGCTACAGAAAATTTCTGGTTGGTTTCTATAATTCTTCCTTTATTATAAACACGTATTGTTACTTTGCCATCATTGTTCTGTGCCACTATTTCATGAAGTCTGTTTCTAGGATAAATACCCGTTGCCGGGAGCTTAGTTACAGGTGCTCCGACGTATAACCTCATTAGTGTGACAGGTTTAATACCGACATGGTGCTGTTCTACTTACAGTATCTGTGATTTCAATAACACTCTCTAAAAAAAAACAAACCTTACGTTTGTGCTTTATTTGATTCCTTTTATGGTTTTGAAAGTATTGCTTTTATCTCTTGACTACAAATTTGCATTTCGGCTTAGACTTTGGCGATTTTGATGCCTTTGTCTTCTCGATATTGACCCAGTTTTGAACTTGATGTTGTACCATTTTCTGGTCCTGGTTATAGCTAGGTTGGCACAGCTGCTGCCTCAAAGTTAGGAGACCCCGGGTCCTCCCTGCGTGGAATTTGCATGTTCTCCCCGTGTCTGCAGTGCGGTGCTCTGGTTTCCTCCGACAGTCCAAAGACATGCAGGTTAGATGCATTGGCGATTCTAAATTGTCCCTAGTGTATGCTTGATGTGTGAGTGTGTGTGTGTGCCCTGTGTTGGCTGGGATTGGCTCCAGCAGACCCCCATGACTCTGTAGTTAGGATATATCGAGTTGGATAATGGATGGATGGATGGTTATAGCTATCTATTCTCCTTGTTCAATCTCTGAACAGAACACCTCTCAATTATTAGTGGTGGCAGGTCCCAAGAGATAACCTATTTTCCAGATATATTATTTGAAATTTCTCCCTTTTATTGTGTTGTGCTCAGGGAGTGGCTAAGCTCTGCATAGCATCCATGTTGATGATCTTATACATCACATTGTCTACCTTGAATTACTTAATTTACAATGCAGCTGCAATCCCACATCTACAATGGTTGACATTAGAAGGAATCCTTCTTAAACAAGAGATGGTTACCCAAGAAACCAGGACTTGGCTGTCCTGTTGATTCAGCTGAAACCAGTGGCACATTACCGATCTGTGACAACTTTCCAACACATTTTCACTTTTCAAAAATATCACAAGCTCAATCCATTTTCTGAAATCCAATAATGTGCAGCTTGACAGAGCCATTGCTATACAAATGGTTTAATTTTTTAGCAAGATTAGCTGCAATTTCTACCCTTTATTTTTTCCATTCTGTTTTAGCATGTAAAACATGAGACATCACACCGATGTCTCTTCTGCTTGCAAGGTCCAAAACATCTAAATTTCCTTTTTCCTTATGGCTGCATGATATGTGTTGTACTTGTATACTTGTCTGCTCTCTCATACGCAGAGCCCACCCCAACAACTTAATACAAAAACAAGCCTATTTTATTTTGTTGGGGTGATTCTGTGACGGGGCAGGTAGACTCCATGTTCCCACTTGTGTCTGGGAACCTCTTGGACCCAACACTGTCGATGACATAACCAGATGAGCTTGTCAGATTTGGACAAAACACACACAAGGCCAGGGGATGGTGAAAAAGTGAACAATGCTCTTATCAAAAGGCAATTCATAAAAAGAGTCCAAACAAATAGTGCAGTGCTTCGAAAATGTTCAATAAATAAACAATCCATAAAAATGAAAAGGTGCCAGTGGAGGTTAAAAACAGTTCAATAAATAATCCTTTAAAAACAACGAGGTTAAAACCAGAGACAGGCCATAAAAACAGTGAACCCCAATGCTTCCCTTTAAACTTGGTATCTCCTTCCTTTATCCTGCTGGTACCTTGCAGAAGCAGGAAACGCCCAGTGACAGGTGCAGGGAACCTTCTTATCTGGGCTCCATTCCCTGCCACCCTTCCTTAGGGGTCTGCAGGGTAACCCAATGAGCTCTACACACCGCTCCTGCTGCTCATCTGTAGCCCTTGCGGGGAGACGCTGTAAATCGGACTGCACCTACCCCTAAAAAAGTGCCCAGTAGGAGCACCCCTTTCACAACCTCTAGCTCCCACAGCCCTGAGGCTCACTCCTGACCACCTGCCTAACTTCATTAAGCTTGGGCTCTCTTGCTCTCCAACTCCTTTTCTACCTCTCTGTCTTACGTCTTACAATTTTTTTTAATCTCATTTTTTCTCAGTTACAGGTCAGTCTGTTATCTTCTTGACCACTGATGTGTTTTTTTTCCTTTCTTCTCCTCCCTCACACTCGAGCTTCTCTTTTAAAACAGGGATGCATCGCCCACGGGAACCACCTTTGCCATGCTACCACACCCCCCACACAAAGATGCAAGTGCGGCATATTTGCATATTTATTTAAAAAAGCCACCTTTCTCAGCTGCAGACCCCGCTTTACCAGAGTCACAGACAGGTTGCATCGAGTCTCTTGGGATGTCAGACTACATGACTTGTGGTCACAGGAGTGCACCGTGACTACTCCTGACTCGCTAGGATTATAATATTCTCTTTCTTTCCCTTCTTTTCTTTTTCCTTTCTCTTTTTCTTTATGGAGTCTGTGAGTAAAACTTTGCTATAAAAAATGTGTAATGTGACAAGGCCTTATGGCAAGTTTGTAAGACTCCTACCTTACCTTTGTGCAACAAGACCTACTGTGTTTTTATCTTTGTACAACAGTTTAGAAACCTTTGACTCACTTATTATACCTCTTTTTCTGTTATATCTTTGCTTTGAGGTGCCACTGATTAGGGTTAAGTAAAAAAGCATGTTGTGTGCTTGGCATCACATAGTCTTCAACAGTTACATGATTGGAGGAATATGAAAAAAAACAGGAACAATCCATCCACTTTTTTCATTGCTTCAACATTGCTATTGTATCAGCCATTAATGGCCCACTTTAATCTAGATATGATCAGTGTTTTTGGATTTTGCCTTCATTCTGTTAATTTTGAATGCCTTTGCCTGTTTTTCTGCATGACTATATTTTTGATCTTCTGTCTATTTCAGACTTCTGCTTTGCATCAGGGCCAAGCATTACCATATTTTAAATATTCCTGGCTACTGACATCTTCTAATGATGTCTGCCTTTCTGTTTTATTGTCCAGGTTGATTAGCAAAATTGAACAAACAATATACACTACAACTCATGTAGCCTGAAATTCTTCATTTGTTTTCATGCTCTCTGATATCAGAATATATGGAAGAAAACACCTCTACCAGCCTTAATGGGTTACATTCTTTGGAAGCTGTGTTTACTGTGCAAGTGTGTCAATAGAGAAGAAATAACATTTTGAGAAAATAGAATATGAAGTATTAGTGATTTAAAAAGTAATGTGTTTAGGAACAGGAGACAGTCAAATGCTATTAAGGGAGATAGCAAAATTAACTTTTTCCAAACAGATGTCTCTGATTGGATCTGGCAATTTAATACATATTAGTTTATCCTCCCAGATGGTTTCAACAATCCTATTGTGATATAATAAACTTCCATATGATATCAACCTACAACTATATTCATTTAAGCATACACTATTTACATTTTACATTGATTGTAAATGTAAAAGATGGCAACATTTTTTGCTCAAGTGATTTTACATTGAATGTAAATGTAAAATATGCCAACATTTTTTACTCAAGTGACTAGAAATGCCCATATACCATTACCTGAATAGTCCATAATAATTACTTAGGTATTCATGTTTTCTTAGTATTATGAATTCTTAACAGAAAGAAATTGACAATTTAAACACATTTGTTCCCATGAGTGAATTATATTCACCCGATGATCATTAGTCCATCATTTTACTGACCAGTGAGATAGTGAAAAGGCACACAACTGCCATTATCGTCTAGAATGACAGGCTAATAATGTATGATGTCATCATTTTTATATAAAACAAAACAGTAAGTTAACATACATGTAGGAGTTAGTCTAATTAATCAAGACCACTGTATACTACACTTTCAGTTATACAGTATCTTCTGAATAAACAGACATTTGAGGCAGGTTATGTTTTGTTTGGTTTAAGACATGCAGTGTGCAGTAATTCCATCAGGCTGCACATGTTTTACATAATAACAAACATTAATGGATTCTGATACACTGAATTTAGCCTTATTCTCATTATATATAATTAAGTAAAGATGATCGGATCAATAATCTATATGTTACCTCTACTTTAAACTGCACCTTTGCAAATTAAATACATGTATACTGTAAACTCTGTTACTGTACATTAATTATTATTAACATATATTTACAGGCCAGGAAAAGTGTTTTTACAATAATACGTCCTTTGAATGTGCAGACTTGTTCACAAACTAGACTCATTGTGTGAATTTGACCATAATATTGTCATTGTGTAGTTTCTGAGTGCAAAGACAGGCTGCACAAACCTGGATGACGACCATCTTAACTGTAATTGTGTGACAGCCCCTACGTTAATGAGGCTGACTGAGACAGTGAAGTCTTTGCTTGTAAATTCATATTTGGTTTCTATTGATATATTGTATCTCAGTGTAGGAGAAACATATATATTGTGTGAAAACGATAAAGGAAGAAGTTTTGCTTTCCGTCTTTTAACAAAAACTGTTGGAGTCATGCTTTCAAGTAAATTATGCTTACAAAATGCATAGCTTCTCTCAGGATTTTTGCACTGCCTGTTTTTTATGTTATTCTTTTTCATTTCTTCTGTATATTTACATTACTATAACAGAACAACAGATGGATCTATTGCAATCCATACATGATTGTGCTAATTCAACAACTATATTTCAATACTGCTATTTTAGACCAGAAGGCTGGGTTTCTCACAGGATGCAGGACATGAAGTTTCCTTTTACCAACACCAAGCCTTCCTTCAAAAGTGTGTTCTTTACCAAATAAGACAGAAGAACTTGCTCTGCTCATTAGATCAATGAAGGATTTTGATTGCAGTGTGTCATTTTACTGAAACAAAGCTGAAATCATCATCACAAGGTGCATTTTTTATTTATAGAGGTAATTCACTTGCCCTTGTGGCCCTTTGCTTTCCACTGCAAAAAAACCCATATAAAAATAAAGAATACTAGGACCAAAAATAAATACAGGTGGAATCTCATTTTAACAAAACTCACAGGACTATAAAAATATTTCTTTAGAATGGAAATTGTGTTATAACAAAATGGAAAAATATATATAGTTTTGTGACCGGTGCTGCCTAAGATTCACCATGCTTAACAGCAGGGGTACAAGGACAGAGTCTGGTAAACGGTAAACCATGGGAAAAGAAATTGGTTTTCCTTAGCAGGATCAGGGTTACCGCATAGTGTGCTTGTTGCACAATGCTTAATATTTAACAGCGGCCTTTGATCTGCTCTTCATCACACTCTCTTGATCTGTCTAATCCAGACTACATCTGTAATAAAGGTGATTCTGAGCTGCTGGAGTTCCTCTGATCTAAAGATAGGAGCTAAAGCAGGACAATCACCCAAAGGAGGTGTATAGGAACCTAATCAAGGACTTTGTTAAATGGTGCAACCCAAACCACCTACAACTGAACACCAGCAAAACCAAGGAGCTGGTGGTTGATTTTAGGAGGACCAGGCTCCTCATGGACCCTGTGATCATCAGAGGCGACTGTGTGCAGAGGGTGCAGACTTATAAATACCTGGGAGTGCAGCTGGATGATAAATTGGACTGGACTGCCAATTCTAATGCTCTGTGTAAGAAAGGACAGAGCCGACTATATTTCCTTAGAAGGCTGGCATCCTTCAACATCGGCAATAAGATGCTGCAGATGTTCTATCAGACGGTTGTGGTGAACGCCCTCTTCTACGCTGTGGTGTTCTGGGGAGGTAGTATAAAGAAGAGGGATGCCTCACACCTGGACAAACTGGTGAGGAAGGCAGGCTCTATTGTAGGCACGGCGCTGGACAGTTTGACATCTGTGGCAGAGCGACGGGCACTGAGCAGGCTCCTGTCAATCATTAAGAATCCAATACATCCACTGAACAGGATCATTTCCAGACAGAGGAGCAGCCTCAACGACAGACTCGTTCCTTCCCCACACTATGCGACTCTTCAATTCCACCCTGGGGGTAAACGTTAATATTATACAAAATTATTGTCTGTTTGTTATACCTTCATTGTTATCACTCTTTAATATTGTTCTTTATCAGTATGCTGCTGCTGGAGTATGTGAATTTCACCTTGGGATTAATAAAGTATCTATCTATCTGTCTATCTATCTATCACCCGTGCCATGGCTCCAAACAGCTCTAAGTCTTGATCTCAAATAAAACTTTAAGCACTATGAAACTCAAACAGTACAGTATCCTCACACAACACAACTATCCACACTGATGCTCGGTGGAGCACTGACTCAGAATTCAGTTACGTGTATGATATCGCACCTACACACTCGCCGAGACTACCCAAAACTGGAAATTTCGGTAACATAAATTTTGCAACAGACTCTCTCTCTCTTTGAGACAAACTGTTACACGGGTCCTGAGACTTGGCATGGAAAGTGTAGAAGTGGAATTAAGTATTTTTTGCATTGTATTATTATATTCAGTGGCCATGAAAAAACATTGTTATACTGAGATTTATATTTTGTTCAAATGAGATTTGTTTAACTAGATGTTCTATGAGCATTTGTCTGGGCCTATAAAAAATACTTGTTATTCTGAAAATTTTGTTACTTCAATATTTGCTATAATGGGATTTAACCTGCCTGTGCCCACAAAAAATGCTTGTTATTATGAAAATTTTGTTACTTGAGTATTTGCTATAATGGGATTTAACCTGTATCCATTATAAAAATGTCTAGGTATTTGGTAGCTGAAATAGAGGAAAAATTACACAACCATCGACTAATATACTGTATGATTAAAGACCATGGAGGACATCTTAATAAGCTGAAAGTGAAGTGAAAGTTTTAATTTTTGTGAGGTCAGTCCCTTTGTACACCAACCTCAGGCTCTGGTGACATATAGAGATAAAACCTCAATGGGAAAAGAATAACAGGGCCTTGAAAAGAGGTGATATTTCACTTATAACTGACTACAAGGTGAAACATAATGTGCCTTCTGATAATCCCCACTTAAATAAATGAACTGTACTATAGGACTGAGGCACAAATCAACATGCAGCAACAGTCTCCACCGAAACAACCAGAATGTTGTGTCCAGCCATCCTTTTATCATTTAGTTGTAGTTTTTAAAATTTAGAACATCAGTAATGCATCAGTCCTGCTCTTATTTCAACAAGGACACTTAAATACCTTGCTAGTTATGGTTTACAGATATCTGAATTTTCTTATTTAAATATTCAAAAGTAACACAAAACTTAAATGTGGCTACTATAATACCTTATACAAAGATCATACTGTCTGGATGTAAGACATTAACAATTCAGGCAACCTCTCCCTCGATGATGTTATTATATTTTTTATCTTATTCTTTTGGACATTTCTGTATTTCAATACTTCTAGGAAAGTTTTCTGTGGTAATGGCATATAACAAGTATTAAAACTGAAGAGGTGGCTAGAGCTGTCATGTATTTGATTCAACACCATGAATGAGAGGTGGTACTAAAGGAGTAGACGCATATAATGGGGAGTTTGGGTAATTTAAAGTGGAAATTATGCTATATGTTAAAAAGAAGAGCAGTTATACAGGACCTATAGAACAAAATGTACTGCATTAGTGCCCAATTGGAACATGCAATTTGTAATATCTCATATCAAAAATTATAGCTTTTCTTCAAAGGCAAAAAGGAAAAGGTCTACACCAAAACACTATCCTAGATGTCAATTTCTGTTTTGCCTTAAACCTTTTTGATGGAAGCCCCAAAAGTCTTCCTGGGAGTACCTTAGTATTTTCGATTGAAAGGTAGTCACGTGTCATCCAATCATAATGTTTTTAATGTTCAATGACTCAATGCAAAAATATGCTTTCCAGATATGTCAGTTATGAATGGTACAATGTTTAATATAAGATTATGAAAACTGTGTGCAAAAAGGAGGAAGATATATGCAAGTGAATATTCTCTTTTCATAGCAGTGCTTTTTTGTCATTTCCCCTCTGGGCATATAATTGAATTTCACAATGATATATTATACTATCATGAAATGGTTTATGTCACCTAATACTGTACCAATTTAGCTTTCCATTTGTGTCAAACACAATGTAAGGAAACATTAGGCTGTATTGACATTACTATAAAATATAATGAGGGAAATAGTGTACATAGAGACATTAAATGCAATAACAGAGTCTTGACATTTTCTGTGTGAAAACAGTGTAGTCAGAATGAATGAAAGAAAAAATTAAAACCAAAACCTTTTTGAACTAAAAAAAATATTGTGAGGTTGTAGCACTGTCCCTTCCTAGTAGATTAGAAACAATAATAAGCTTTCCATAACGTACTACAGACATATCTCACATCATTCTGCACCATAACAGACATCCACTTATTTTGCCCGAGGATACAAAAAAGGATAGGAAAAAATAAGCAGGTAAGTAGATAAGGATAGAACAATTTAAATACCATCTACATCTTAAATCGCAGCAATTGTCAAAGAAAAGATGCTGGCAAAGAGAATGCTTTTTGCTGTTTGTTGTCTGGGAAATCATTTCTGGGTCTAGTATTGTTTGAGATTAGATTAGATAACATTTTAAAATTTTCTTGCAGCAATTTTATATCAAAATATAATCGAATGTTACCAATAAATTGGTGTTATGGCATAAAGTGCTTGGCCACAAGTGTTACAGGACAAGACTGCTGATTGGAAACTAAGACATGCTGATGTCATCCTTGCAAATGAAAGTGAAGCGGGTGAGAGTTTCTGTGTTTTCTGCAGTGTGAGAATAACTGAAAAATACATTTTGCTCAAAAGCAGCTGTGTGTTTAGGAGAGCGTTTCAAAAAGTTTCTTGTTAATTGTATTTGTTCTTGTTATTTGTATTCAAACTAGTGGTCAGCAGTAGTGGACACTGTCATCTCTGTAAGTAAATAACCAGTGTTGCAGTGACAAATGGTTATAAGAAACAGAAACAACGATTCCTTATTGGGAAAAGAAAGGCAGCGGCTGACTTCAAAACGATAAAGAAAAGGACTCAGTGGTATGTAGGAAGGCGGCTAGCGGTAAGACACCAATTAGGCAGAAATGGCTGTAGAAGCAGACAAGACAATTGACAAGAAATTAACTAGCTGCATATGTTCAGTAAGCGACTTTTTGTAGATTGAACAGTTCTTACTGGTCAGGAAAGCAGAGCAGTTAATAGGGCAAAAGCATAAGGGTTCATTAACAGAAAGAAATACAAATGGTGCAAGTGGAGAACTTTTAAGTAAGGAATAAAAGGAGCACAGATTTAGAAAAACAGACAGAGAAATGTAAACTTATAGAAGGAACAATCAGTAGGTTGTCAATAGGGAGAATATTACAGGAGCCTAAGCGGTCAGAAAGTGTAAAATAATGGTAGCATTTCTTTAACCTATTTTTTTTTTAACTTAAAATCCCCAGTCAAAGTTTAATAATAAGGCCAGTGCAACGCAAGTCCCGTTGGATGTTGGACTTTTTATAGGATGGCTTGGAGGCACCAGTCTTCTATAAGGGCTATATCTGCAGGAGATGCCAGCTGATCTACCATTTCAAGCTCAGGTTCGCTGAAGTGGAGGAGGAGATGGCTTGCCTGCATTGTAGCAGATAATTGGCGGACAAGGCCCAGGTGTCCCTTAGAGAGATGGTGTGCACTTCTAAGGTGGAGTGGGAGAAGATTCCAGACCAGACAGGCAGAGATAGATGGGACCTGGTCACAAGGCAGAAGGTAAAGTGCACGCACTGCCTGGGGCATCAACCCCAGAACTGGAAGTGTCAAACCATTTTCAGGTCTTTTGCAGAGCTGGATGGTCTCTTTGAAGATTCCGAGGTGGCATGCAGGCATGAGAAGCCCCTATGGGGCACTTCAAAATCAGTTCCTAGAAAGACAGAGTTAGTGATGATTGGGGATTCAATCATTAGTGGCACTGAAGCTCAGTCTTGCATGGTGTGTTGCCTTATGGGTGCACAGGTGGGAAACCTCCCTGGAACAGCTGATAGGCTCGTGGCCAGCATGGGGGTGGAGCCAGTTCTCATTGTCTGTGTTGGACAGGGTGAGGATGTACTTGTAGTCTGTTTATTCTGGAATTCCTGCAAGTGTACTTGATGGTGAATGAGTGAGAGTCTCAGACTGGGGTTAATGATCTTCATCCTAGTTAGAAATGTCATCAGTGATGAGGAAGTAAGCATATATTTGAGTCCCATTGTTTGAACACTTTATTTTAACCCCTGCAGACACAGCCAAAGGAACCTACTCTTAACACTGAGTGATCATTTTAAAATAATTACATGTCATAGCTTTCACATACTGTATACCTTGAATTCAATTTAATACACATCAATAGTTTAACATTTTGGTTATTAAAATAAATATGTAATTCGTATTTCTCTGTTTTCTGCATTATTAAGCAATTGGTATAACTAAATTGTCTATATCTTGCTATATTTGATTCAAACTATCAAGCTGTTGTTTTAAAATAGAATAAATGATGTCTAATAAACATCCTTACCTTTCAAAAAAAGTATTTTGAAGCCACAGGTTGTGTTTGACTTAATCAAATATGTAAGAAATAGCACACACCAGCAACTCTGCAATTTTATGCAAGGAGACATTGATTTTAACATCTTGAATCTAAAAACTACTAAACTAAAATCTCCCTTTATTAATAAAAAATGTAATCCTTTCCTTTCTGTGAGCCACAAATGGCAGTAAATGGAGATTCAGTAAGCCAAAGCCTGATAAAGGGCATATTCATTTACTACTTTTCTAACTCAAAAATGAAATATTCATTTAACATTTTTACCCACCTATAATAGTATGCTCTAGGCAGAATTACTGTGTTGAATGAGTGTCACTTTTACAAAGGATAAGTAAAGGTTTATGAACATGTTGACTTTCCCATTTTTCATTTCAAAACCAGAGAAAATTTGATGTGCTCATATGGAAATCCTAAATGTATGTTCATCAAATGTTTGTTTTGACAGTTTAATTTGTTGTAGATGCTGTGAGAATGTTCTTTTCTCTAAAGAAGATATCAGTATGCTCAGCTCTGGGCTTTAATAATCAGAAAAGGTCTTGTAGTGAATTTATTGTGGTGAAGGTTAATAGTGTGGCTTATCTGCAAGAAGAATGTTCACTGCTTTTTTTAATCCTGGTTTACATCTTTCAAGAATGGCTGGTGACAAAATATAAGCTGTTCACTCTCTTATCTTTATTTCATTTTATCTTCAAATTTACTACTCAAATTTAAAGTATTCAAGTATTTTTTCGTCTATTTTCCTATTACAAATAAAATTTGCATTCTTAAATATGGAAGTACATTAGCACAGTTTTTACCATTGTTGTGTCACGACTCTGTAGACTTATGCTTATATTTAAGAAAAAGAAGATTAAAAGGAGACGTGATTGAAGTGTTTAAATTTATGAAGAGAATTAGCACAGTGGATTGAAACTGTTATTTTAAAATGGGTTTATCAAGAACACAGGAACACAGTTGTAAACTTGTTAGGGATAAATTTCACACAAACATTAAGAAGTTTTTCTTTACATAGAGAACCATAGACTCATATCCAGTGGAGATAATGCTAGCCATCCCGCACTATACAGTATATATATGTATATACATATATATATATATATACAGTATATATACTCTCTCTCTCTCTTATATATATATATATATATATATATATATATATATATATACTCTATATATATACAATCTCTATATATATAAGCCTATAAGCCTAAAAGTGCAACGATTTTATGTCACATTTAAATCTGGCTTATTTTAAAACCTACATCTATATGTTTGGCATGATTCTTTTCATATTTTATTGATATTTAATGTGATGTTAGATTTTCAGATTCTTATTACGTTTTTAATTTATAAACTAAAATATCAAGAACTCACATCCCACGAGATGAGACTTTGTGCCAACAGATTTAACCACGCCCGGGGGCCGAAAATAAATGAGAAAGAGTTGATGACAAAGACAGCTGCTGTACAGGCTTTTAAATGTTTGAAGTGCCGCGCGAGATGCAGATTGAGCTAAGAGGAGGTAAAAAAAAAAAAATATTTGTTTCCCGTTGTATCACTGTTTAAGAGGGGGTTTTCAGAGGAGTGACCACGTACCTTGGGGTGCGTTCAGTCCCTCTTCACAACATGAGCAGCAGGCCAGGGGGTTGGCTAGCGAAGCTAGCAGGGGGTAAGCCCCCTAGTATATATACTGCACATTTACTCTCTCTCTCTCTCTCTCTATATATATATATAAAACAGCCACTTTAAAAATGTTTTAAAATATATAATTGCATACAGTTTTCATCTTTTGCAATTTTTAAGGCTGCTTCACCCAGATTACCTTGCAGTATTTTTCCACTTTTTAAACAAGCTAGTCACACAAGACCTTTACTTTTCTCCTTTCTTTTCCTCAGCCGATCAACCATATGCTCCTCTTTTTCATTAACTCATGTTGTTTTGGCAGTTGTACCAGGCAGTCTGCATGTACCTGCTAATAACTTGCTAACTGAGAGATGTTTTCCCTCTTGAATTGCTTGAAATTTAATTCAGCAAAACAAAGTTGCAAGTTCCAATCTTCCTTCATAAAAAGAACACCTTCAGAAAGTCATCATTAATCTACTTTACCCTAGAAAATGCTAGTTTTTATTCTGTCACATATATATTCTCTGTTGAGATTCACTATCTGCTTCATATTAGGTATGCAAAATCATATTGTCTTCCAAAACCATAATTAGGTAGTTGCTGGCAACGGCAACCTATACTGTAACATCAGGAACAAGGCAGGATCCAGTGGCAGTCCATTACAGGACACACATACACCCACACTCGCGTTGATTTGTCCATCTATTCATCCATCCATTTTTTGGACAAGTTAAACCCAGCTTAGGGTCACAGGTTGTGCAGTGTATTCTAGTAACAAAGGGCACAAACCACAAATCATACCTGAACATATCATGCCGTGAAAGATTGACATGCTTATATACACATGTCTACCCTAACTCATATGGAAGCCATTTAGAGTTTCTATTTAACCAACTGCAAATACAGTATATTATTTATAAGTAACCCACACAGCCATTGGTGAGTGTTTTCTAACTTCACTCTAGAAATCTGAGGTAGCACTGTACTATCACTTCACCAACTTCTTCAGCTATATCAGAGTCACTTATAACATTGAATTTTCTAAATATACTGTAGTAGTAGTAGTAGTAAGGTGTTGAACCGTGTTAGCCATTATGGATGTAGTGAGAAGTCAAGCAAAATGACACCTTAAATCTTCCCTGAAGAACGTTCCTGAGTTGCCTCGAAAGCTTGCATGTTGTACTATTTTTAGTTAGCTAATAAAAGGTGTCATTTTGCTTGACTTCTCACTGAATATAGTAGGTAACCCAATAATAGAAACTAGACTAGAATATAATGTATTTTCTTGAATGTTAAGTTTTTTTTTTTAGTTTATTGTGACTAGGAGGTAAAACACTTTGATAGCAAATAAGAACAACTTAAATAAGCCTGTTTAGAAAATTCTCTGCCATTCAAAAAAAAGGTATTCAGCATGATGTATTTCTTAATCCATTGGTAGATTTTCAAACTTTTCTATAGGATTCTTGTGTTTTGTAGTGTTTATAGTGCTTTGTTTAAGAATCAGACAATCAGGTAAAGACGTATTCTTTTATTATTGGTAGGGGTATCCAGTTCTTTTTCAGTCTCCTAGCTTAACACATGTAAAATGTCTCAACCTGTTAAGCCAGAGTTAGGGCTCATTTATACTTCACGCTCAGAACGCGTACGCGCCCGCATCATGGCTGCCACGCGTTCCCAGCGTTCATTTCACGCGTCCTCTGAGCAGGTCCTCAGTAATTAACGCAACGCGTGCGTGAGTTGCAGTACCAGCAAAAAGTCGGGGGGCACAGTGTGCTAAAAGTCGGAACGTGACATCAGAGTCTCTGTTTACTATCTACATGTGACAGCAAACCTCTATGGAGATCCTTCGGGGATCGATGTGTGCACTTTGCTGTTTGATGAATGGCTCAAATACAGCGCTATACATTATGTTGCCGATGTGAAGTTGCAAAAAAAAATAAAATAAAAAATAGACGGCACAAAAGATGGTATGTGAGACTTTTAAAATGTATCGTGTCATTTATATATGTCTTTTTTATTTTTTAATTTTTGCAACTTAACAGCAACAACATAATGTATAGCGTTATATTTGAGCCACTGAGAAAAAAATAAAGGACACAGTGAAAACGCGTATTTTGTGATTGAAGTGGAAATTTCGGCTTTAATCTCGAAATGTCCACTTTAACCTCGTAGTTTACTTTATCATTAAAGCAGACGGTCGTAAACGTCATCCCAGTTTTTAATCGCTACGAGCTTCTTGGATCTAAAAGCAGGTAAAGTGAAACAATAAAAAATAGATGGCACAAAAGATGGTATGTGAGACTTTTAAAATGTATCATGTCATTACGATTGGGAATATGCGACGCTTGAATATAAAAGCACCACGAATGCATCGCCAAATAGATAGGCAATAGATCGCCAAACAGAACAAATTAAATGTATGATATTCCAACTCTCTGCACATTTAGAATATTTAGATTTATACTTGATATCACTTTTATGATGAAATGCATTAAAATGTGTATGTTACATTTTACATATAATTTCGTTTAAATAATGACTACTGTTAATAAATACACACATGGGGGAATAATTACACACATGGGAGTGTCGCGGTGGCGCAGCGATAGCACTACTGTCTCGCAGAGAGTTATGTTGCTGGTATTCCACACTGTGCTCCGTTTTCCTTTCAAAGATTTGGAGATTTGGTGCCGCTAAAATGACGCTAGTGTATGTGTGTGCTTGTATTCACCTTGCGATGAGCTGAGGCCTCGTCAAGGGACTGTTTCTCACTCATGCCCAATGCTTCCTGGAATGGACACATACATCCCTGGATTTATGGATTTAATCAATAAACATCCTTTTCAGAGATATTGCGGTAAGGTGTTATCAGAATTTAATAGGTGTTTTAGGCAATTCACAACACAGAGAAGCCGAACATGTTCTCACCGCGATAATATCTCGCACTGCCACCTGGTGGATTCCTCCAGATTTACGTAAAGTACGTGCGCAAGTATAAACACTACAACGCTTGCGTAGCAGAAGCGTCCGCTGCAGCATGCGTCGCGTCGTGTGAAGTATATCTCCGGCCTACAGTTTATTAATTTCCATGTCTTATTACATATCTTATCTAAACAGTATTTGGCTTTCAATTAACATGCACCATTTTAAACAAAAAGCCAAGTACAATTTAATGTAGTAAACAAATAACAAGTATGCTTATTGTTCTTAGAGATACAATTTATTAGCCATTACTAAAACGCTCCACAGTGCTTCCCTTTACCTCTTGTTCTTTTGCGTTGTTTTGCCTGCCCTCAGATGTATAATTATGTGACCAGGGTAACACTAGAATAAATTTTAAAAAACGTTATGTTCGATAGTTTTAAATATAGTTGTAAACAAGTAAATGGTTAATGTTGAAGAATATTTGAACTTCCTTTAAATCTTCATATTTAGATAAAATACACAACAATTGCTGAAGAAGAATCATCTGTGTGACACAAGCCATGAGCAAATTTGGTAAGAAGATTCCACTAAAGAGTGTCGTCAAGCAAAACAAACAGTGAAAGAGCATATTTAATGTAAAAAATGTCAGGTTGTAAGGCTGTTATTAGGAAGAAATTTTTATTAACAGAACTCATGCTTTGCTGTCTTAATTTGCCCAGTTCAGGAAACAAATAACATTCAGAATAACACAGTTCACCAGCCCACCAAGCATTCACAATAATGCAATATTTATAAGATAAACTCTCTTTCTACTCAACTTCACCTGAAGGAATGATAAAATATACATTACATGACACTTATGACCTCCTCACTGTGGTATTTTTTAGTATTATTTAGCATCAACAACTTGTAGAACAGTAATAATAACTATCTCAATAGTTCAGTAATAATACTGAAATATTATAGAGCATGTAGAGTGCACTACAGTCACCATGTACAACACGAACATTGCTGAAGATGAATCACTAAAAGTTTCTACATAAATATTGTCTTTATTGAATACATTTTAATTCAAGGTCACAGATACTGTATATTACCAAATTTGATTATTATTCAATATAAGTATTTCTAATTTCTTCCATTGTTTCTAAATGATTTCAGTTCTAGGCATCAATCATGTATTTAAGTCTCATATAGACAAAATATCAACTTGTTTTAATTCATTCATTTATCTATGACCATAATGGCATCTCTACAAGGAAAACAGTGGTTTGTAAATGCAGAACTAAAGGCACCAATGTAATTAATCTACCTAATGATATAATTGATGTCTAGAAAAACTTACTACTTCTTGTGTGATTTTTTTTTGCTCAAGCTATTGTTACATTTTGTAAATGGAGGCTGTTAAATTTCAGTAGTATTCTGGGTGGCAGAACAACTCAAGTTCTGTATGCAGCCCATAACACACATACTGTCATTTACTCATGACCTCCCACTCTGTTTAAAACTAATCATGATCATTCATTCAGCCAACCACTCATGTCAGAGAGTACTAATGAAACTACTGTATATTGGTGTACTCCACCAACTAAACAGCTTTGTTTATTACCCGATTTGTGAACCTTTAGAGTGTACTGAACTTCATGACATCTGGGTATTTTGCTTGCAGTTTCTGCTATATCCATGGACTGTATTTTAGGCAGCCAACACATCATAAATATTCTGTGGAAATCCAGTGAACAGAGGAGTCACAACAGTGTCAAAAGTTTGGGTCATCACCCTGGTGACCCCATATACTGTAATTACAAGAGTTGAAAGCACAAAAATGTCTCTTTTCAGATGAGAGCTCAAAATACAACAGAAGCCAATATGAGCGGTTCCAGGTTATGTGGCGATTAGGCAGGAAGGTGAGGGTCTATGAGTGTAGAAAATGGAAGTGACAGTGGTGGAGTGGAGTGTTCTTTCTGTTCTGCACAGGCGGGAAGAAAGAAGGCATTAGTCCACAGTGTGAACCTTTAGTTCGGCAGGTAATTACAATCACCAGAGCACTTAAGCTGTCTCCCATGTGCACGTGTGTGACACTAGGTAATCTCCAAGGTCCAGAGTCATCACCTTCAAACCTGAATTATACTTCTTGTGCCATCACAAATGTGAAGGGAAGAACAGCTAAAATTAATTTAACACAGACAAAATGGGGTGTGGTTTGTTGAAAGCATGCTGCATTGTACCTTCAGAACTCAGCAGCTTTGAAAACATCATTTTTAATGTTGATAATGGTTCTGACCCTACCCATACTTCTGGGGTATCCAATTTACAGCATTACTTCATTGTACTTCCTGTTTCTGTTACATCATTTCTAAAAGTTCCTTTTTATCTAAATAAAAATGATTAAAATGCTAATGATGTAATTTAAGAATTCAATTCCAAATATTTTTTATGCCAGGTTTAGAATAAGGCTTAACTTTCTTTTGTGCAACATTTGTTTTGTGTATACCAGAATCAAAAAAGAGGTTTGGGTCAGCCATCTGTATACTTGAATAAGACCGCAATAATGAAGATTTGGTAATATAGAAGTGTACAGGTTGAGTCCAACAACAAAACTGAGTACAAGCGGAGGATGACTGGATTTTACAACAGGCTGGCAGAAGTGGCATCATCTGGGGCCAGAACCGTAAGTGACATTGTTGGAATCAGGCAGAATTTCCAGTGTCTGGTCTGCAGAGATAAAAGAGAAAGGTTTACTGCACCTTGCTACCCCCTGGCCTGGTGTGGAATTAATTTCTTTTGGTCCTTCTAGCTGCCTCCCATGTGCATAAATGTGACATAAGCCATGAGGAAATTTGGTAAGAAGATTCCACTAAACAGTGTCAGCAAGCAAAACAAACAAGGAAAAAGCATATTTAATGTAAAAAAAATGTTTGGGTTATAAGGCTGTTATTAGGAAGAAATCCTTATTAACAGAACTCATGCTTTGCTGTCTTAATTTGCCCAGTTCAGGAAACAAATAATATTTAGAATAACACAGTTCACCAGCCCACCAAGCATTGACAATAATGCAATATTTATAAGATAAACTCTTTTTTCTACTCAACTTCACCTGAAAGAATGATAAATTATACATTACATGACACTTATGACCTCCTCATTGTGGTATTTGTTAGTATTATTTAGCATCAACAATTTGTAGATCAGTAATAATTACTATCTCAATAGTTCAGTAATAATACTGAAATATTATAGAGCATGTACAGTGCACCACAGTCACAATGTACAACTCAATCGCTGAGAGACATATAAGGGTCAAATGGTACACATGCCCTCCATTTCCCTCAGCAGTAGTCCTGGTGGATAACCAGAAAGTGTCTTTCCCCTCTCACTCCCACCATATTAAAAGACTGTTCTTACTCCAGTTTAAGGATGGATCTGGTCACAAATGGGTTATTTGCCAACTATTAATATTAGCCCCAAGCCCAGGCAAAAATTGAATATGGCCTTTTTATTTATCATATAATGAGCTTTCAGAAAAGAGGAAATAAACATTTGACGCAATCAACTGTTAAAGAGCTATTGAGCAGCAAATGTAAAAACCTTGTTCTTTTTCAACATGCTTAAATATTTAAAAGTTCTCAATAAATATTGTGGCCAAGATAAACATCTAAACTTGTTGCTGTTCAATAAATATTGTGGCCAAGATAAACATCTAAACTTGTTGCTGTTTTGTTAGACAATCATTTCTAATTCTTTTGAAGTAAAAATTATGTTGCTATCATGCTGTAATCTGGTGATATTAAGGATAAAAGGTCCAACAATCCAGTGAAAATGCATCTTTTAGTGTGGTTGTATCAGTTTTTATTTTTTCTAGATATGTATGCATAGAAAATCTAAAATTTTATTAGCCTATATTCAAAGATAGACAATAATGGAAATAGCTGCAAAGTTTCGTAGAAATAGGTGTGGTAGTTTTTGCATGATTCTCGAACAGACAGATAAATACTAAATAAACAAAATGACATTCATTCCAAACAATTTCAATAAAGTGCACTTTACCCAGTGTGTCATAATGCTTATTTAAAAAAGGCTAATACGAGTCTGCATTTTATGTCTTCTTGCCTCTTTCTCCAGTACAACTAGAGAGAAAACTAATTTGAAGTTCAGAGAATCTTAGACTCCTACAAAAGACACTCCTCGCGGCAGGATAATGACATCGAAGATCGCTCTTAGGTACCCTTCAAGGAACTTCATATGCCTTGGTTGCTGCTTTCCTTCAATGCTTGACTTAGGAATAAACCTGACTGTCATGTCCCAAGGCTGCATGTTGGAAGGAGGGCTCTTTTGAAAACTGGGAAACCTGTATTGTCTTTTAATTGCTTTGAATAATTTTTTTTCTTTGCGAGGGATTTATATTTTGTATTAAGTATTAGTTGTTAATTTTATTTTTTGGTTGAAAAAGTTTTTCATTGTCACATTCACACATTGAAAGCACACAAGCAGGAGTTAATATAAGATCTTGGCTTTTTCTAAGGTTAGAGTTGATAAATTACAATACAGTGGCATCAGCTGCTTTGTCTGAGAAAAAGATTCAAAGAGTGAACTAACACTTGTTGAAAGTTTAGTATTTAATATTTGATATTGCTGGCTTTGAATCTCACTCCTTATCTTGACTTTATTTTTGTCTTAGTGTTTTGGCTGTGGTTATTAAATAACCTCTTCTTAGTGAATGTAGTGAATGACTATCTCCGTTCCATTCTGACTATGATCATGATTAAGCCTTCCACTTAGAATAACTAGTTTTTTACTTCTTTGTTTTCAAAATTATTTCTGACTTTGAGAAAGATCATTTTTAAAATCATTGTTTCTAAAGTAAACATACATCTCTCAGTCAGTTCCATCAAACATTGTGGCAGTGGGAAACCTGAGGAGATCACTTTGGGAAAGAAAGTAGGATGCCGGTTAGGAAATGAAGACTGGTGGTGGGCATCTTTTCATGATTGGCATAACAACCAGTAAAAGTTCCCCCTTGTTGAATTCAGCACTTAGAACATCCTGGTCATGTTCACTAGCTCTCCCTGCCTAACACAGCTAGTGGAATTTCTAATCACACATCTTGAAGACAGACAAAACTTTACCCTTAAAATTTGAAAACTCAAATTTTAGTCTTTATTTTTTTTTTGTTATTATTTGTTCATAGGCAATCTCTGATTCTACTTCCTGTCAGTTAAGGGTGCTGAATTCACAGAACTGTTTTAGTTCAAGATTGAGTCATCAGTAATCAATGAAAAGGTGTGGACATTTTAACAGACTGGATTCCCTGCCCTCTCTCTTTGCTAGATCAATTGCTCTGGGGTAGTGTGTGTTTGGGTGTTGAGAAAAGTATACATCTGCTCATAAACAATAATGTGAGAATCTAAGATCTGCCACCTTCAAAGTGTAAACAGGACATTCCCATTTGTAAATCAGGCCATATGTATGTTGGAAAAGGTAAATGAATGAACAGCTTATCTATTTTATCACAAGATAATGCCAAATACTATAATACTGGCACACTGCCTCCAATTTTTTGCTGCGCTAAGTTATGGACACACAGAGACATTTTCACACGCTCCCATTCTGTCGCTATCTACCTGTTGAGTGATTTGTGTAAAGGAACTGTCAAAGGGAAGGACTTGAAAATACTTTTATGCCAAGTGATACTTTTGATGTCTGGAATGATACAAATAGCATTTTGCCAAACAATATGTTTACCTCAGATCAGCTGCTTGGTTATAGATAAAGTCTGTATGATTTGTTTATAAGACATCATATTAGATCACAAAGCATGATTCACCCATTTTGGCAATCCGGATTCATTCATGTTGCCTTTCTAAAAGTTTGATGTTGTAGTTGCTTTTTAATGGAACTTCATTTTTATAACTGTCAGTTTTTAAGAGAAATTTGAAAGAACATTAAAACCAAACATACGTGATTCCTACATTAGAGAAAAACAAATTGTAAATGTAATGTATGTTTTAAGTGGATTGATCTTACATGCATTACTGGTGTTGTGTCTACTTTTGTTTTCTAGACATCTGGAATTATTTTAGCTGCTTAAAAATAAAAGTTTTAATTCACAGCAGAGTAATTTTTTAACATACAACTATCATCACTTTTGCAGAATTCAAATACAGTGATCCCTCGCTATATCGCGCTTTGACTTTCGCGGCTTCACTCTATCGCGGATTTTAAATGTAAGCATATCTAAATATATATCACGGATTTTTCGCTGGTTCATGGATTTCTCGGACAATGGGTCTTTTAATTTATGGTACATGCTTCCTCAGTTTGTTTGCCCAGTTGATTTCATACAAGGGACGCTTAGAAGCTACCCAATCAGAGCATGTATTACATATTAACTAAAACTCCTCAATGCTATAAGATATGCATCCCGCACGGAGCTTGATTGTTTGCTTGTCTCTGCCTCTCTCTCACCCTCTCTGACATTCTCTGCGCCTGACGGAGGGGGTGTGAGCAGAGGTGCTGTTTGCACAGAAGCTGTTTGCCTAGAGGATACGGATGCTCCTCTAAGAAATGCCTGTTTATCTCTGTGCTTCCACATACTTAAAAGCACAAAAGCACACTTATTGATTTTTCGATTGTTTGCTTTAATCTCACGTGCTCTCTTTCTCTGACGTTCTCTGCACCTGACAGAGGAGATGTGAGCAGAGGGGCTGTTTGCTTAGAAGATACTGACGCTCCTCTAGTCCTCAAACTTAAAAGCACACGTATTGATTTTTTGATTGTTTGCTTTTCTTTGCGAGCGTTCTCTCTCTCTCTCTCTGACATTCTCTGCTCCTGATGCAGACACTCCTTTGAAGAGAAGATATATTTGCATTCTTTTAATTGTGAGAAAGAACTGTCATCTCTGTCTTGTCATGGAGCACAATTTAAACTTTTGACTAAAGGGTGTTATTTCATGTCTAGATGGTTCTAATAATGTTAACAGTGTGGCAGAGTTTATAAGGGCTTAAAATATATAAAAATAACTATACAAACATATGGTTTCTACTTCGCAGATTTTCATCTATCGCGGGGGGTTCTGGAACGCAACCCCCGCCATCGAGGATGGACTACTGTAATCTGCCTCAATTGCAATACAAGATTTGCCAAAGTTACAGATAAGTACATTTACATTTTGTTCTCTTTACCAGGTGCTTTTATCACACACATAATCAAGTAAATATCAAGCTGGGAGACTATGGAGGAACAAGTGTTACAGAACAAAGTTACAAAATTGTAACTTCACAAGTGAAGATCTTTATACCAAATAACATTAGTTCATCTTTCCTTAGTTACAAGATACAACACCATAATCAATTACACAAGATATTCATTGACTAAGGGAGTCTTCAAATGTTTCTCAAATACACTAAGGGAGTCACATGCACATGTGGCCTCACCAAATGCTGTTCACTAGCAGATCTGAGTAGGTGGGAAAAAGCATAGGACTTAACAAGTACTTCTATATACATAGGTACTGACCCATTGACTACTCTGAGGGCAAGCACCAAGGATTTGAACTTAATATGTGCTGCTACAGGGAGCCAGTGGAGTCACCTAAAAAGAGAACTGGCATATGCCCTGTCTTGGCTGGTTGAACCAGGTGGAATCATCTACAACAACTTGTTAACACACGCAGATAAATCATTTATATTCAGTAAATTCTTTAAAAAGCTATTAAAATAGTATCTTGGTAACTGAGTGCTAAATTCATCTAGAACCATTACCAAGTTGTTGAACAGAAGATCCCAAAATGCCTCCATAAAACATTTCAAGAGTTTGACATAAATCATACTGTACATATGAGATATGTGTTACAACACTGAAAATAATCCTTCTGTTAATTTACTAAACTTGTTTAATTCAATTATATGGTTACAGAGAGCCAGAGGTGATCCAGGTAGCATCAGGTACATGGCAGAAAAGAAACTTGGAAAAAGCACACTCAGCTTATGCAGACTTAAGGAAAATATGCAAAGTCTAGCCTGAAAATGCCTGATTAGCATTTAGCCCAGTCTCCTTGCCAACAAAACTACAGAGGAATTTCGTCACAGACATTTTAAAATAAAACGGCTTCTCAGCCTTGATAGTTTTTTTTTGATAGTATACACAGTGTGGGTATACAATTATATATATAGTACATATATACTACTGTGTACAGTCCTGGCTAAAATATCCTTTTGAATCCAGAATTCTTCAAGGTATGAATTTTACAAGGTGCTGAAAAACCTCTTTGGGATTTTGTTTCATTCTGACTCAACAATATCACTATGATCCTGGAGATTTTTCTCATGTTCATGCTTGGAGGTTTGTTCATCCTCATGCTCAACTGGATTGAGACCTGGGAACTGAATGTACAGGCCATTTGAGTAAACTAAAGTCACAATCATGATGATGACTGGATCACTTGATGTATGGATTATGTGAGACAACCCATGTTAAATTTTTTCAAGTAGTTTCTTTCCAGCGCTGGTGTATTATATCAGAAGTGTTCTATTTCAGAACAAGAGATTACATTTTTTCTTGGCCTACACACTACATTGGGTAACATATTTAAAAAGATATGATTTTTGGTTGGAGTATTCCTTTAAGATATTGGGCTGAGACAGCACAGTCACATTGGCTTGCTAAAGAGAGTCTGAGAAGAAGCGCTGCAAAGGTTTCAGAGTCTAGTACAGATAATGCCATTAAATTCTGAGGTGTTTCCAAAAATAGTTTCTGCCTTGGAGTTAAACACTTTTTGGCTGGAAAGCCAATGAGCTATGGAAAAAGAGGTTTGGTAAAAGCTAAATAGGAAGGAGAAAGAGTGGCCAGAGAAGACTGTGAGAGGTACAACAGCTGTCTTAGAAAAGTGATTCTAATATACATTGGTGGTGAAGTACAAAAGGCATCTCCCTGCTAAACAAGGGTGTCAGCAGTTCTACGTCAGGTAGCAGGTTGTTTGTTTTGCATTGTAAACTTTTATTCTCTATGCTCCTTGTACTTTATCCTCTTTTGGACACATTAGCTTCCTTGGTTCCTTTGAGTTTTGGGACTGATCAAGACCCTAGTATGAATTGATTTTTTTAAGTATAGCTCAGTCTCTTTAAGTGCTTTGAGTTTATTATTACCATTATGCACCTTATTGATGCATAATGTAATCAATAGAGTACAAATCATCATTTAAGGTACTTATTGTCTTTCACAAATAAAAAAGGAGATTCAGTATTGTTATATAATTTTGCTCCTATGACTTTCTTATCAGCTACATAGTATTGTATTTTACATGATCCTTTCTGTAAGGTCCCTTACATTGACCCACATAAACAGATCTGTCGGTCTTGTTTTGCCATCATTCCTCCCATCTGCTTCTGTTTGCTGTCTTTTTTTTATTGCAGTCAGTAAATATGTTCTCCCTGCTGGTACAATACTTTGGACTGATTTCCCTTATGTCTCCAGTATTTAGCAATTAACATTTATAATTAAAATGCCCAAACTATAATTCAAACCTGAAGAAATGCCACTAGGCACACTCTCTGCTCCATATCTGAGAGGTGTTTATTTTTTTATCGCTTCCATTTGCTGTATGTATAACACCCAGAAAGCAGACACAAGTGTTACTAAATTATTTTGCTTAGTATAAATTATTGCTGTGACTGGTACCTATGGTCATCGAATGTCTGAACAGCTTAAAGTAATTAATTAAACATGTGAAGTCACATACTGTATTAGACAAAGTACACTTAAAATAGCATTAAGAAATTTGTGACTCAGCCATTTATCTATACTAATAAAAGGCAAAGCCCTCACTGACTGACTGACTGACTGATTCACTCACTCACTCACTCATCACTAATTCTGGAACTTCCCGTGTAGGTAGAAGGGTGAAATTAGGCAGGCTTATTCCTTACAGCTTACTTACAAAAGTTAAGTTCGAAATTCTACATGTAACGGTCATAATGGTCGACAACATCCACCATTTTGAACTTTCTTATTTATGGCCCCATCTTCACGAAATCTGGTAGGCGGCTTCCCTGCGCTAGCCAAAACCGATGTACGTACTTATTTCGGTGGTATGATGCCACTGTCGGCCGCCATATTGAACTTTCCAACGTCACTAATTCTCCAACTTCCCGTGTAGGTAGAAGGTTGAAATTTGGCAGGCTCATTCCTTACACTTACTTAGAACAGTTAAGCAGGTTTCATTTAGAAATTCTATGTGTAACGGTCATAACGGTCGACAACGTCCGCCATGTTGAACTTTCTTATTTATGGCCCCATCTTCACGAAATTTGGTAGGCAGCTTCCCTGCGCTAATTGAAACCAATGTACGTACTTATTTCAGTGGTATGACGCCACTGTCAGCCGCCATATTGAACTTTCCAACTTCACTAATTCTCCAACTTCCCATGTAGGTAGAAGGCTGAAATTTGGCAGGCTCATTCCTTACAGCTTACTTACAAAAGTTAAGCAGGTTTCATTTAGAAATTCTATGCGTAACGGTCATAACGGTCGACAACGTTCGCCATGTTGAACTTTCTTATTTATGGCCCCATCTTCACAAAATTTGGTAGGTGGCTTCCCTGCGCTAACCAAAACTGATGTACGTACTTATTTCAGTGGTATGATGCCACTGTCGGCCACCATATTGAATGTTTCAACTGTCTTTGTTACTTATTTTTTTTTTTTCTTAACTTCTTAAAACACTACTTCTCCGCTGCGAAGCGCGGGTATTTTGCTATATATATATATTGTGGAACTGGACCCGGACACAGACAGACGGACATCATTTTGCACCCAATACACACGTTTATTTACAATATCTACAGTAAAGAGTTCAGTGCACAAACTCAGTGCCTCCAGCACCGATCTCCCAAAGTCCAGGCCTCACAGTCACAAATTGCCTTCCTTCTGGCCGACTCCACTTCTCTCTTAAACTCCGTCCTCTTCCACCCGACTCTTGCTGATGAAGGAAGGGAGGCAGCCTCTTAAATAGCAACCCAGATGGGCTCCAGCTGCTTTCC